>NW_019942514.1:2791047-2804964 GCF_002910315.2 Salvelinus sp. IW2-2015 | reverse complement strand
ACACCTGGTTTCAATTCCCATATCATGTTCCTTATTTAACCCTCTGGCATACCTTTCTGTTCTGTCCGTGATTGTTGGTGTCTTAGTGGTTCGTGTAAGTGTTATTCTGTCTGTATTTTCCTTATTGGAATATTGCTTGCCTTTTTTGTGAGTAAACTCAGTTGTTTTGCTCAAACCTGTGTCCTGCGCCTGACTCCTCTACATCTCTGCACCCAATCGTTGACAGTCACATGTGATGTATATACTCGACTGACGGAAAGCATAGCTACTATTAAAATACATTTTTATCTGACCGGAATTGACTGGAAGTGTACAGACTGAAGTGGCAGCAAGTCTTAAACCTGAAATGGTTGAACATTTTGCCATGTCTTTTTGGTCTGTTTTCCTCTAGTCACTGCTAGTTTTGAAGCCTCTGTTAAGGCCTCTAGAAGTGCAAGTAATTTAAAACACCAAATATCCATTGATATGCTGTAATGTGTAAACACATTACAGCATGTGTAAACACATTACCTAGCAGCCAACCTGATTGCACTAATCCCTTGTAATTACAGTAAAATACTGGGAAATACAAACTCCTCCCCTTAATGAATTTCGTTCATCCATAATTTTTTTTCAGTATAAACAGTCAATTTAACGCTATTGTACTGTTATAAAACAGTACTTGCTTTGAAACCATATTTATATTACAGTAGGTGTACTATAGAATGAAATACAGAATTTTMCTTACCACGAGCTGCCTGTAAGCTACTGTCAATTTAACAGTAACCCCTATACAGTGCATGATATTCAGCCCATTGAGTCATCCCTACCAAAATATTTCTTATCTAACACAACTCAGGATAAGACCCAGATGCAGATATACGAGGCAGACAGTTTGAAACGTCAGGTCAAGCCAGGCAGAGGTGGAAACGAGACAAAGGGCTGTGAGACAGAGGTTTGATCCTAGATACATGAATAGTGGGATGTATACGGAGGGTGCGGTGCCAATAAAGGGCCGATAAAARTGCTAGGGGAAAGTTTACGGGACTCCACCCGGAGGGGCAAATCCCGAGTGGACAGCCATACCCTCTGCCAAAGACGATATCTGGGAYCAGGGTGGCGGTCTTCCATGTACGGCGACAGCGACGGACGAACATCTGTGCCGATGGTATGCTGACCTCTTGTTCAGGGAAGAGCGGGGGCTGATATCGCATGGAACACTCGAAAGTCGAGAGACTAGTGGCCAAGCAGAGAAGGGTGTTGCGGGCGTATTCCACCCACATGTGTTGTTGGCTCCASGTGGTGGGGTTGGTCGAGACGAGGCACCTAAGCATATTCTCCAGGTCTTGATTGGCACGCTCTGACTAGCCGTTGGACCGGGTATGAAACCCGGAGGACAAGCTGGCTCGATGWCCCAATAAGGGTGCAGAACTCTTTCCAGAATCGGGACGAGAATTGACGACCACAATCYGAGACAATGTCGGCAGGGAGTTCATGGATTTGGAAGACGTGCTGCACCATGAGCTGAGTCGTCTCCTGAAGGTAACTTGGGGAGAGGGATGAAATGGGCAGCTTTAGAGAACCTATCCACTACTGTCAGGATAGTGGTGTTGCCATCAGACGGAGGAAGCCCAGTGACAYAATCCAGGGATATATGAGACCAGGAGCGATGAGGAACAGGGAGTGGCTGAAGGAGGCCTGCCGCAGAGTCTTATTCTGAGCACAAACCGTGCATGTGGCGACGAAGGCTGAGACCTCAGGAACCATAGTGGGCCACCAGAAGCGTTGTCGGAGGAAGGCCAGGGTTCAACGGGAGCTAGGATGGCAGGTGAGCTTGGAGGAATGAGCACATTCCAGGACCTGAGATAGGGCCGAATCAGGGACAAACATCCGGTAATCTTGACAATTAAAAAATCATTAAAGTAGTTGCCAATATCAGTGGGTTTAATGAGCCATCTGATTCAATGAATGATGAAGCTGAGTTTGCCTTTTTGCCCAACATTTCTTTTAAGGTGCTCCAAAGCTTTTTACTATCATTCTTTATATAATTTATCTTAGTTTTATAGTATAGTTTCAACACTTCCACCACTGGCATTTCTGTCTTTTCTGTAAATGTTATAACCTTGTATTGCTACCACTGTATCATCAAAGGTATTATCTAAGTGAGTTTCAGAGAGAGTCAAAATATGAATGTCATCTGTTACTAGCAAGTTATTTACTTCATTAACCTTGTTTCTTAGGCTACATATGTTAACGTGGGCTATTTTTGAACACTTTTCTGGGATGCTTGATTGTTTTCATTGTTTTACTGGGTAGCTTAGCAGAAMTAGACATGCTCATGCTGTTTATGTTAGTGCAGGGTGAGCTGCACACATGGGACTTCCAACTARGGCACACCGCCTCAGTGCTAACACTATAACTCTGGTTCATAGGCACATGATTACTGCATACAATAGCTGTGGGATCAGCAGAGGCATTCAGCGCAGTTAGAGGGGCATAAATTAGGTTACTTACATTGCGTCTTCCAACGCCCCTGGGATAATGTACATTATGACAACTCAGCGACACAATGGTAGGAATTTACTGAGCTGGGCTTGGGTCATTGATAAGTAATTGTCTCAATGCAGCCTTATAATGCTGTGAAAGGATCCAGGAACCCAAATGATTTGGATGGATCCCATCCTCCTTATCAAACGAGCTTTGTTTCCAGAAGGTATCAAAATTGTCAATAAATGTTACACCCACAGAGCTGAAATAGTCTCGTAGCCAGTTATGGGGGGCTAAAAGTCTGCTGAAACGTTCAATGCCACACTCAACCCCATCAGTTCTTTAAAATCCATCGTCAGCTGCCCTTCATAATGTCATTGAATCCCACATTAGCTATGATAGACTCAATTTCCTGATGCTGATTTAAAATGTTTGGTAGCAGCTTATTGATATCCTGTACTCGTGCTCCTGGATAGCACAAAGGTTTTGCCCAACGGACTGAGACATTACTCACCATTGAACTGCCCAATACAACGGCCGGAGAAGGGAATGGAGAAATCTGAAGATTCCTACCCCTCACACAATTCTTTGAACCTTTCACGGATCCACGAGAAGCAGGATAGCGTATGCCCGCTGCTTCCCCCGKTAGGTCCAGACCTCCCACAGAAGGCAGTGCCCGTCAGATCCAGAGAGAGGGAAAGGAGCCGAACTCGACAACGAAGCCACTGCTGGAGTCAGCGTATTTGGAGTCAGCACCGCCAGCGCAGACACAGGCAATCCCAGCGATGAAGGCGCAGGTAGATCAGGTACCAGTGCAGCGACGCTATTCCTAATGTCAATCTGCTCCTAACCTCTCACAACCACTGCCGTCCGCTTAGCAGCATGCTGCTGCCTTTGGTTTCCACGACTTGTGACACAGGACCAGCGCTGATTGGAACAATCTTCTTGCTGTTCTCGGTCTACTTCATTACAAGATGGAGTAGGAGAAGCAGATGGAGACAATTTCCTTGGCAGGCAAGTTCTAGGTAGCACAGGCATTTCGGATAGGGACAGATGACAAGGCTGGAAAACATCCATCAGGCCCGAGCGGCGTCCAGCCATAAGAGTTGAGAACGAGAAAGTTCCAATTTGCATTTTCCCCGTAAGTGTCACGATCGTCATATCGTACCTGATCTACCTGCGCCTTCATCGCTGGGATTGCCTGTGTCTGCGCTGGCGGTGCTGACTCCAAATACGCTGGATCTAGCAGTGGCTTCGTTGTCGAGTTCYGCTCCTTTCCCTCTCTCTGGATCTGACGGGCACTGCCTTCTGTGGGAGGTCTGGACCTATCGGGGGAAGCAGCGGGCATACCCCGAGGGCTCTCTATGGTCAGGGCGTGACAGTAAGTTAGTGCAGAATTGAGATTTGCTTGCTAATCGTAGGCACCTCATTCCTGTATTCCTCTGCAAGCAAACAATTGCTTCATTTGAACTGTGGATTGTCAATACAGTGGAGTCGACCATGTGTGAATGTTGCTGTTGTATGTTTACAAGGCCTATGCCAAACATTAGGAATGCCTTCCTAATATTGATTGGCACCCCCCCCCCCTCCACACACACACACACACACACACTGATTTGAAGTGGGTTTAACAAGTGACATCAATAAGGTATCATAGCATTCACCTGGTCAATCTATTTCATGGAAAGAGCAAGTGTTCTTAATGTTTCGTACCCTGTATATATTTAGTGTATAATGTATATTTACTTATCAGATCGGACTTGCCGTAACTGAAGTTCCCTATATTTTTTCCCCTACAGGGCTGTTTTCTCTTTCATTTGAAGTTTAAGAAAGACAAGTCTTAACATGTGAAATATTAAAACCTTTACACTCAATTTCTTTGTACTTCTTTTCCTTGGAAAAGGGTTTGGGATTTACTGGAACCAGGACATATCCACCCTTAAGGATTTTAGTGACGTAGTTCCTCCGGATTGTGGGAATCCCATTGAACTGACCAGGGTAAGTGCAGTTCAACCTTTGTTTCCTCTTGCGCTCACTTCCCATTCCTAAGTGAATGTCACTAGGGCGGCCAAACAGTTATGCCACATTAYGCAAAGCATCAGTCCAGATATCATGTCATTCCATACAATATCATAACACCTTTTATAGAGACTATATTATTTTTCTAATYCATGAGTTGTTAAGCCACTCAGTAGGGAAATATGACTCTAATAGGAAGTATTTTTCTCACAGAGGGAGTTGCTTTCTTTAGCAAAACCAATAGTGGAGTCGACCATGGGGATAAAAGAGGACTTAGTAGTGACCACGGCTGTGAACTTTGTCGGGAACGGAAACTTTCTGGACTCGGCGTTCCGCTACACCCTCTTCCCAGTGTTCTACGGTGTTGTGTTCATCCTTGGGCTGATAGCCAATAGTTACGTGCTGTTCGTGTTGTGGCGCCTGCGCGATGCCAAGGCCTTGAACGAGATCTGCATCTACATGGCCAACCTGACTGTGGCCGACCTCCTCTTCGTGTGCTCCCTCCCCGTCTGGATTGGCTACTACCATCACGGTGGCGTCTGGCTCTACGGCGAATTCCTGTGCCGTGTCACCGGCGTGTTCTTCTTCATCAACACCTACTGCTCCGTCCTCTTCCTCACTGCCATCAGTATCAACCGCTACTGGGCCATCACGCGCCCGCTGAACGCCGCCTCGTCCGACCATTGGTGCCGTGGGGTGGTCGTCACAGCGGTCATCTGGGTGGTCACTCTGTCCATGTCTGTGCCATACCTCTTGAAGACGGGCATCCAGAAGGACGAGCGCAACGTGTCGCGATGCTTTGAGGGCTACCACCTTGAGACAGATGGCGAGAAGCGGCTGGTGGCCGCAACCCACCTTATCATTGTGGGGTGCTTCGTCTTGGTCTTCTTCCTCGTCGTAGTGTGTAATCTGCTAATCGCCCGGGCGTTACTAGCCCAGTCCCTTACCCAGGCTCGGGGCTCCAGTTCCTCCAAACCCCGGGGGGTGAAGGGCCGGGCCCTGCAGATGCTGTGCGCTGTGGTGGGGGTGTTCGTGGTGTGCTTCCTCCCCCACCACATGGTCCAGGGCCCCTGGACCCTGGCTGTGCTGGAGATCAAGGAGGGCTGGGGCAGCACGGAATGGAACCAGAAGACCAGGCAGTGGTTGAACGACGCCCACCAGGTCACCCTGATGCTGATGGGGCTCAACTGCCTCTTAGATCCCGTGGTGTACTGCTTCGCCACCAGGAGGTTCCACATGTATATCAAGGACCATCTGAAAAAGGTGGGGATGGGCAGAGGCTGCTCGGAAACAGCCATCACACACATCTCTATAGTGGAATGCAAGAATGTGAGCCAGGGGCTCCATCGTGAACAGCTCAATAATTAAAGTCCTTCACTGTAACGGAAAACTGTCATTTATATGGTAAATTTGGGTATTATCAACAGTAAAATACTCCAAACGTTTTACTGCAGCATAYTGTAAATTGTTGTGGGCGGGGAAACAATTGCTTTATTTTGAATGGTACTGTAATTCCACCCCYCAGAATACAGTACTGTACCGTGTCAAAAACCTTTTGACCTCTTGTGGGTGCATGTTATTGTTGTTTCTGGCTTATGAACATATTTTGAGCTGTGCCTTGTAAGAGGCTATATTTGTTGCACCCATGAGTGAAAATGCTGTACCAATTTAACTTATGTTATAGGAGACAGATTGTACAGGGGACAGATTTTAGTGGCAGTGAGTCTTAAACCTTAAATGGTTGAGCATTTTGCCATGTCCTTTTGGTCTGTACCCCTGTAGTCGCTGCCAGTTTGGAAGATTTTGTTAAGGCCTCTACAGGTGCAAGTAATATAAAATACCAATTATGCAGTAATATGCTGTGGGATGTTTACAACCAGATTCATCTGGTTTTCAAGGGAAAAGGAAAGAGAGCCTGTGACGCCTACACGACTTCCGCTTTTGGACGTTAACAAGGCGACACTCCATCTTAACTCCTCCTCCACATTTATTGGATTGGTTGAACAGTGCAGAAGAGAACCTCCCCCAACAGTTTTTTTCTTCTCGTCAGCTACGTTAGGTTACCTAGCAGCCAACCTGCTTGCACCAATCCCTTGTAATTACAGTAAAATACTGTGAATTACAAACCCGTCCCCTCAATGAATTTCATTCATCCATGTGCCGACCTTACAGTGAAATGCTTACTTACAAGCCCTTAACCAACAACGCAGTTAAGAAAAATAAGTGTTTAGAAAGTATTTACTAAAATAAACTGAAGTAAAAAKTAAAAAGAAGAAAATAGAAAAATAGTTAAAGAGCAACAATAAAATAACAGTAGTGAGGCTATATACAGGGGGTACCGGTTAGTTGAGGTAATATGTACATGAAAATAGAGGTAAAGTGACTATGCATAAATAATAAACAGAGTAGCAGCAGCGTAAAAATGGGGGGGGGGGTAGGCATTTGCAAATAGTCTGGGTAGCCATTTGATTAGCTGTTAAATTTCACCACCTCTTTCTTCCTGTTCTTTTTCTCTTTGAGCGTAAACAGAGTATAAAAGCAGAAGTTTCATAGGGAACTTGAGCTTCTATAAATGATAGATTCACCCCTTATACAATTCCCTCTGGAAGGAGATTAAAGGGCTCTATTCAGAAATCCTCATTATTCCGTTGAATGATTTAAAATTTGAGCGTCATTATTTCTATATAGCCTATACTTTCTCGTTCTGAACTTCTAACCTGAGTAGGACGGGTCTGGCTTTGCGACAATGATCAAGAGCAGCTGCTCACCGATATGATAGCCCCAATGCAGTTACACCTCCGACACCGCCAAAACATCAGCTATGCGGGTGTCGGCTATTGCCGGTTAATGCTGATCTGATTGAATCTAGGCCTAAGGGTCCCACTGTTCAGCAAGAGTAGGAGCAGGGCAAGTTTCATTCAGCCATCAGGCTGCTGAACAGTGGGACATAGGACAGATATAGATGGACAGTAGGCCCCAGAGACTTTGAATATGTGAAAATGTAAATGTGTGACTTGTGTACTAGCTTTCCAGTTTTCCGTACTGCATGTAATATATTGTGTTGTGTTTGTGTATTTGTATGCTGACACCAGAAAATGAATTTACATGTAAATGGACAAAGTATATCGTATCATATRGTATTTGTTTTGCAATTTGTACGATTGCAAAACAAATACTGGGAGCCAAGAAGTACTTTTTAAAATGTGATGAATTGCTATTATTGTTATTGCTATTATTATTGTAAAGAATGGTGGAGTAACAAGCTTTTAAGGTCATTTTATGAGGCTGGTAACCATCCTACTGGGCACAGATGTCAATTCAACATCTATTCCATGTTGGGTCAGCGTAATTTCAATGAAATGACGTGGAAACCATGTTGATTCAACCAGTATATGCCCAGTGGGATGTGATGAACGTGATGACTTCTCAGCTGTCAGCTGCTGAAGTATAAACAGAGACGGTTTATGAAGGAAGTTGACCACTGGTATAAATGTTGCACTCTTTGTATGTGATGCAATTGAAACATATTGTGTAACGCTGTACTGTATTCTCAAATAAAACAAATATCTAACGGTCACGGCCGTTAAAAGAACTGGACCAAGGTGCAGCGTGGTGAGCGTACATTTTCTCTTTATTGAAAAACATTACGCCGAACAAAAACAATAAACACTACAAAAACTAACCGTGAGGCTACAGGCTATGTGCCCTAAACAAAAGTCAACTTCCCACAAAGACAGGTGGGAAAAAAGGCTACCTAAGTATGGTTCCCAATCAGAGACAATGATAGACAGCTGTCCCTGATTTGAGAACCATACCCGGCCAAAACATAGAAATAGAAACACAAAACATAGAATGCCCACCCCAACTCACGCCCTGACCAAACCAAAATAGAGACATAAAAAGGATCTCTAAGGTCAGGGCGTGACACMAACAGATAAATTGTTATTGAAATACCAGTTTATTTTATCAGATGCAGTAGGGATGACCAGGGATGTTTTCTTGATAAGTATGTGAATTGGACCATGGTCCTGTCCTGCTAAATATTCAAAATGTAAAGAGAACTTTTGGGTGTCAGGGTAAATGTATGGAGAAAAAAGTAAAGTTTCTTTAGGAATGTAGTGAAGTAAAAGTAAACGTAGTCAAAAATATAAATAGTAAAGTACAGATGCTCCAAAAAACAACTTAAGTAAAAATACTTTCAAGTACTACGTAAGTACTTAATTAKCTTTAAATAATGTGGTTGGGTCCTGTTAAAACACGTACTACTTAAGTACTTTACACCACCTTGTCACGAGCGAGATGTAGACGTCATCACAACAGGCCGTACTGTAGATATCATCCCAAGGTGGAGGCGGTAGCATCCCCTTTCATGAAGGTGGGGCACATGTCGCTGTAGGCTCACTTGGTTTCACCAGTTCATATAGACTTCTCCCTCATACCCAGTCTGGGCCTGACTCCTCACCATAATGGTGATGGCAGACACTACATCTAATGACTGCATGCATGTGTCCAATAACTACAGCATTGTGGTCCACTACATATTGTTCGGTAATGATTTGACTACATATCCATAATGCATTCATTACACATCTATAAGCATTTCATGAACTTGTTATAACAGGACCCAACCACATGTGAATTAAGTGTATCCATAGCATATCTATATGCAATAACTCTTATTTAGGTATCTTTATAGATGCATTATTACAATGACAACGTACTGTCATTTTTATGGCTTTTTTCTAAAGTGTGCTTCTGCCATACAAGTGTTCGCTAGTGAATATGCCAAAAGGCCGAACCACGTTTAGAAAATGATGATGAAATTTAGCCCGTACCAGCCCAATTTCCCCCTCACTGGCCGGTATAGGCCCYTAACTTAAAGTCTTTACTGAGGTCAATGGTGCATGAACATCCCCACAGGTTTGAATCCTCAGGATAAATTTGACAGATCAAGTCGTGTAGTTGAGGGTCATATCATAACTCTTTCGTAACTAAAGCTGGTCATACTGGTCTATAATGCACACATGAACTGTCTATGTATTGAATTCTATGCAGTCAATGTAAAGTCAAATCWATTTATTTTCCCATTCATAAAGCATTTATAGCTAAGCACTTCGCCACTCTGATCTATAACACTATTAAAGGTCTATATGAGTTCTGTGCAGTCAATGTTATGGCATTTCATTTCCCCATTCATAAACATGCCTCACTTATCAAAAGAAAACTGACAACACAGAATGTTACAGGAAACTTGAACATTTTATTTACATTTTCCAGGTGTAGCACAGAAAACAATTTAGGGCTTGGCCAATTTGACTTTTCTTGAATAGATTTAACAAAGATTTATATTCAAACCATTCAAATTCACTTCCCAAGGAGAGGGACGGAAGCAATACTGCAATGCATTCTGTCAAGAGTTGTTCACAATCTAGTCTGGTTGCAGCAACAACTAGACCTTGTTTCAAATATATCAAGAAATTATGTTATTATGCCTAGCAATCAACAAATGTACATTGTTTAGAACACATGTTTACAAGTCTCGGTCACAAATGACAGCTCCAATAAGCCCCTATGGTGAACAAACATGTGAATGAGAGGCTTGTAGAATCATGGCTCTTTCAATTGTTCAGTTCATCGTTCTCCGATAGAATCTATACATTTTTCAGTTCATCATTCTCCGGTCCTGCCTGCCCCCTATGGTGAATGAGAGGCTTATAGAATCCTGACTCTTGAGTTTTCAGTTCACTGTTCTCTGGTAGGGGGTCCTGCGTTCACTGGGCATTACTGACTCAAGTGAATGAAATGAGTCTAAAGGTTTGTTCTTTTGACTGAACGAGTCAAAGATCAGTCAGTAAAAAGAGCTGAACTTCCCATCATTACCTTAAACAGGACAAATTATGAGACAGAGACCAGTTGTGTTTTCACTGCAGAAGAGAGGTGAGAGGTCAGTGTTACATCACTTCCTGGTGACAATCCAGCCAAAGCATTTTTCTGTTATTAAATGTGCAACATTTCGGGTGTTACTAGCACGCTCCCCTACCCAGGCTCGGGGCTCCAGTTACTCCAAACCGAGGGGGGTGAAGGGCCGGGCCCTGCAGATGCTGTGTGCTGTTGTGTTTTTTTTTTGTGGGGTGCTTCCTCCCCCACCACGTAGTCCAGAGCCCCTGGACCCTGGCTGTGCTGGAGATCAAGGAGGGCTGGGGCAGCACGGACTGAGATCAGAGGACCAGGCAGTGGTTGGACGACGCCCACCAGGTCACCCTGATGCTGATGGAGCTCAACTGCCTCTTGGACCCCGTATTGTACTTCTTCACCAACAGGAGGTTCTACCTGTACGTCAAGGACCATCTGAAAAAGGTGGGGAGGGATGAAGGGTGCTCTGAAACAGCCATCACACACGTCTATGGTGGAGAGCAAGAATGTGAGCCAGCGGCTCCATAGCGAACGGCAGCAGCTCAAGAATTAAAGTCCTAGAACGTAACGGAAAACTGTAATTGATACGGTAAGTTTGGGTAAGTTTGGGTATTATCAACAGTAAAATCACATTTTACTGCAGCATAGTGTAAATTGTTGTGAGCGGGGAAATAATTGCTTTATTTTGAATGGTACTGTAATTCCACCCCACAGAATACAGTACTGTACCATGTATTTGGAGCACCAAAAAATGTTTGCACCCATGAGTGAAAATGCTGTACCAATTGAACTCCTATGTTATATTGTATCTCACACTGTATCTTACACTTTATTCTTGTGACAGACTTGCGACTTAAATTTCACCACCTCTTTCTTCCTGTTCTTTTTCTCTTTGAGTGTAAACAGAGTAGAAAAGCAGAAGTTTCATAGGGAACTGGAGCTTCTATAAATGATAGATTCACCCCTTACACAATTCCAAGAGGTGTGTGTGGTGGTGTGTGTGGTGCGATGTGAAATAGTATATCGTTGTTGTMAGCTGCGGCCATCTGGAATGAGATAAAGGGCTCTACACAATAAGATCCGCCATAGCAGACATCTGCATAGCGGTGGTTTTGGCGGTGTAGGAGGTGGAACTGCATAGAAATGTCAAATTCACAAGCAGCTCCTAAAGCGGACATTGCTYTTGGCTGCATGGAGTCGCATTAAGATAAATCCCATGCAACCTTGTTTAACCACCCTACCAAGGTAGGGAATGGTCAGGTGGTCAAACAAGGCTTGAATAKGGGCCAGATGCTACTCCCAAGTATCTGCATAAACCACTACACCGCCCAGATAAACAGCGCACCCGACCAAGCCYGAGACAACCCTATTCAAAAGCCGCTGAAAAGGCCAAAACTATAACCAAATACAGGTACAGACCTGAGGGTGTAATAAGGGCAGAGATTTCAAGAGCCCTACTCATCAGTGGCACCTGCCAATAGCCCTTTAACAGGTCAAACTTGCTCACAAACTTCGTTACTCCGACCTGATCAACGCAGTCCTCCATCCGAGGAAGAGGAAATGAATCTGGCTTAGTGACACTGTTTACCTTACTGTAGTCCATACAAAATCTGTTTGTCCCATCTAGTTTACTGACCAAGACACAGGGAGAAGCCCAGCTGGAGAAAGAAGGCTCTGCAATATCACTCTCCAGCATGTAGCTGATCTCAGCATCCAGACAACGCCGTTTCTCTGAAGAAACTCTATAGAACCGCTGACGGATGGGGTCAGCATCCCCAACGTCAGTATCGTGTTCTGTTAAGATTGTACGTGTAGGCGTATCAGAAAACAAAACCGGAAAACTCTTAATCAGACCGACCAACTCGTCTCTCCTATTAGCAGGTAGATGAGCGAGAATGCTATCCAAAACACCCAGTGATTWAATTTTTCAATCTACCGTGAAGTACGCAATCATTGGGACTAGGGACATCCTCCTCACGGACTTACCATYACAAAAAGAAGAACCCAGCGATGTAACAGTACCGGCCAAAATAACAGGTTTACCGTCCTCTGCGGACTCCCACTGTTCAGCCCCAGAGGAATGTGCGTAATAGGGTTTTAGCAGATTTACATTGCACAGTTGGTACGCTTTGCTCCGTTTCAGAGTGGCAACTAGATAGTTTTGCATAAACGGCGCACKACCGTTTATGGACCTTGAAACTTGGCTTGAAAAGGAGAACCAACAATTGGCAGCAGAGCAAGAACCTAGTCACCTAGACTAAAGTGACGAGGCTCAGCTCGCCGTTCAATATTCCTTTCATCTTCCCCTGTGAAGATGACAGCTTCTCTTTATCCATCTCACCGGCGGCGTATAGGCGTCACACACATGAGATAAGAGACTGAGGTGGCTCGGAAGACTTCCATTCATCCTGGAGTACTACTAGAAGCCCACGCAAACTATGTCCGAACACTAGGTCTTTTGGACTGAAACRTGTGCTCTTCTGTGAAACCTCCCAGGCGGCTAACAGTAACCATGGCAACCCCTCCTCGCAGTCCGTCTCCATCTCCGTACAATAAGCTCTCAACAAAGACTTACGTGTTTGATGGAAACGTTCCAGCGCTGCTTGACTCTGAGCGTGATAGGCGCTAGCCAAATCGTGTTTAATATGGAGCTGTTGGAGAACCTGACCAAACAGATTAAAGGTGAAATTAGAACCCTGGTCATTCTGAATAACAGTAGGGATTCCAAACAGCGAGATAAACTGAGTCAAAGCTTTTAGCACGGACATAGTCGTGATAGACCAGATAGGATAGGCAGCAGGAAACCTAGTGGTCTGACACATCACAGTGAACAGGTAACTACTTAGAGCGAGGCAGAGGGCCAACACAGTCAACATACAGGTACTCAAAAGGCTGGTTGACTACGGGAATAGGAAACAGCTGTACCGGCTTAATAGCTTGATTAGGTATACCCGTTAAATGACAGGTGTGACAGGCTTTGATGAACGCAGAAACATCCTTCTATCCTACAATAGCTCAACCCTAGTCTTCGTGTGGATTCGCGTGGGTAATTACGCACTGTAGCCCGCTGGCACGAAAATACAGCATGTGCTGGCATTCCCCCCCCCCCCAGCAAATGGCACTACCTTACCCAAATCTCCCACTGAGGTACACAACAGATTGTACTCACCTCCTTGTACCGATGTCCCAACAGCGAGTAGAGCAAGAGTTTCCAACCTGGGCAGGGGCCTGGAAACTAACCAATGTTACTCTCTCCAACGCAGCACACAACCAACTATCCACCGCAGTGGCAAGTTTAAAYTAAACAAACAAAGGCAACCAACACTGAGCCTACCAAACAGGACAACTCAAAAAGGCTGTAGCAAAAGATGGGTGCAAAGCACCTACAGAGTTTATCAAAACACTAACTTTACAATGACGGCCTACCCCGGCCAAAACCGGACGACGCTGGCCAATTGTGCGCCGCCCTATGGGACCCAATCACAGCCGGTGGTGATACTATCAGAACTCAGGATAAAT
>NW_019942514.1:2715014-2784019 GCF_002910315.2 Salvelinus sp. IW2-2015 | reverse complement strand
TCTGTCGTGCGCTGCTTAAAAATCGCTCCCAGCAAATAATCATGTAAGCGAGTCATGTACCAGTCATAGCTATGATTTTATTGTCCCAAACAGGGGGCAGGCAAAAGACAGGTCAAGGGCAGGCAGAGGTCTTTTATCCAGGGCAGAGTCAATAAGGTACAGAACAGCAGGCAGGCTCGGGGTCAGGACAGGCAGAGTTTCATAATCAGGTCAGAGTCAGGCAGGTACAGAACGGCAGGCAGGCTCGGCGTCAGGGCAGGCAGAATGGTCAGAACCGGGGAAACTAGGAAACAGAAACTTGAGAAAGCAGAAAGACGGGAAAGCATGCTGGTAAGCCCTGACAAGACAAGACGAACTGGCAACAGACAAATAGAGAACACAGGGGATAATGGGGAAGATAGGCGACACCTGGAGGGGGGTGGAGATAAGCACAAAGACAGGTGAAACCAATCAGGGTGTGACAGATACAGCCTGGAATTGAACCAGGGTCTGTAGTGACGCCTCTAGCACTGAGATGCAGTGCCTTAGACCACTGCGCCACCCTGTGCAAACTACGCCTTCTATATCCCCATATCACACACTCACGATCTGAAAACATAAGGTGTGTACAATGAAATGGTTAGAGAGAATTCTCAAATATCACATTKATTTGTATTCCCTGTAGCTTTAGAATTGTGGCAAATTTGGATCCTGTTTCAGTCACTTCTTTGAGCACGTTCGCATGGGTCAAACAAAAACACCCTAACAGGCTGACTACACCGCTCACYTCGCGTGCTCGAGCATTGCAAAATAAATGTAGAAATCTATGTTATTCAATTATTGCACCCACACTGCTCGCGCGCGCCTACGAGCGTCTGCGTTGCCAAGGGCTAAATAGAAGTCAGTTCTATTTCTGACGCAGATCGCGTCCTGCCTCTCCCATCTCCTCATTGGTTTGTAGAAGCAGATACCCACGTGCCATCTCCTCAGTGGTTATACCCACGTGGTTGACTGAAAGACGAACGAGGTCAGTGGCGGTAATGCACCTAATTTATGAAAGTTGCCAATCGCAATATAAAGTCAAGAGAAGAAAAAGCCTGGAAGGAGGAAAGATGACTAGATAAACGATTTGGTTGACCGTTTTATGTGTGGATTAATTGGTGGAGTAGAGGACCTTGTGCATTTCAGGTAAAATAACAACTCAATGTTTATATCCCAGGACAAATTAGCTAGCAACAGCAAGCTAGCTAAATAGGACACATTAGCTAGCAAGTGCAAGCTAGCTAGCTAAATTGCCATAAATGTTTAATGCTTTTCGACCAGCTGGTTTGGGTTCGGTGTTATGGTTGGTTGACAAATAGTGCCTCCCACAATGCAGGCGCTAGCTTGCATGGTGCAGTTGTTGAAGAGCAACTGCAGTGACATTAAGGCTACTTCATCAAAACTGCATGACCTTTGATCACATGATTTTTGTAAAATGTATGCAATACACATGTCGCAAAATGTATATAACCATAATACAACACACTTGAAAGTGGTCAAACGATGGTCACCATTTTACACAACATTTACATTTTAGTCATTTAGCTGCACTCTTATCCAAAGCTCTCATTAGTCAATACATTGCGTCAGCAATCCAGGATTATATACAGTGGGGAGAACAAGTATTTGATACACTGCCGGATTTGCAGGTTTTCCTACTTACAAAGCATGTAGAGGTCTGTATTTTTATCATAGGTAACTTCAACTGTGAGAGACGGACTAAAACAAAAATCCAGAAAATCACATTGTATGATTTTTAACCTGTTGGGCTATAGGGGGCGAATTGGAAAACTGGAAAATATGCGCAAATTTTCAAACGGCCTTTTAATCATTTCTGCTCTTACAATATGCATATTGTTAATAGTATTGGATAGAAAAGAGTCTCAAGTTCTAAAACCGTTTTAATTTTTTCTCTGAGTGGAACACAAGTCTTTGGCAGCACTTTCCCCAACCAGGAAGTAAAATGCAAGATGTTTATGCTCGCTTCAACGCTCTGCCTATACATGGTCATGCCACTTATGACCCGAAACACCTCGTACGCCTTCCTCTGGTGTTCAAGAGTACGTCAGAGGAGAATCATGCGTTTTATCTTGTTCTGACGTGAAATAAGACCTATTTCTTTGACGTGACCGTCAATTTCAGGAAGTCAGAAGCGTGCGACTTGGGAGAGATATCATGTTTTGTTTTGCTGCCGTTTCGGATGTGAACTATCTCCAGCTCGGATGTTGATTTGATAAATGAGACCATGTCATCGGTAATGTATGTTTTTTCAATATAGTTTAATCAGATTATTTGAATTTTTTTCGGGAGTTTTGCCGTGTTCCGTAATGTTTTTTGTTTACGTTGGAGAGTTCCGTGCCACTCGACGAGTACCCTGCTAAATGAAAGTTGGAAAGTTGCCATTCTGAAGGGATTGAACGACTCTTCTGGACTAAGGACAACTTGTTCACAATTCTGATGAAAAGATCAGCCAAAGTAAGACCAAATTTATAATGTTATTTCATATATTTGTCGTGCATGTCAACTGGTCGCGCGCCCCAAGTGGTGTCTGTCTGGCGTGGCTATGCTAATTTAGCGCTACTCTTAGTTTTCGATGTAAAACATTAATAAATCGGAAATATTGTCTGGAAATCAAAGAATCTGTTTTTCAATTGCTTGCAGCAGTATGTATTCTCAGAAATGTTTTATGAGGAGTAATTGGTATTTTGATGTTGGTGTCTGTAATGTTATGGTGCTTTCCTGATTGTAGCTGAAATGTAATTATGATTTATATCCATAAATATACACATTTTCAAAAAAAAATATGCTATAACAATAATATGTTTAAGACTGTGATCTTATGAAGTTGTTTCTGGTTAGCTGGCATATATATATCTTCATTTGGTCGAATTAGTGATAGCTAGTGCGGAGTAAAACTGATGCAGTTAGAAAAGTGCTCTCTTTTGCTGACGTGGTTAGCTATAGATTTACATATTTTGTCTTCCTGTAAAACATTTAAAAAATCGAACTGGTGGTTAGATTCACAAGATGTCTGCCTTTCATATGCTGTATTGGACTTGTTAATGTTGTAAAAGTTAAATATTAAAAAAAAAATTTTTTGAATTTGCCGCTCTGCTTTTCAGTGGAATGTGGAGGAGTGGCGCTAGCGGCACCCCTGGCTCAAACAGGTTTAAGTAATTAATTTGCATTTATTGCATGACATAAAGATTTTGATCACCTACCACACAGTAAGAATTCCGTCTCTCAAGACCTGTTAGTTTTTTTTTAAGAAGCCTCCTGTTTCCATCCTCATTACTGTATTAACTGCACCTGTTTGAACTCGTTACCTGTATAAAAAGACACCTGTCCACACACTCAATCAAACAGACTCCAACCTCTCCACAATGGCCAAGACCAGAGAGCTGTGTAAGGACATCAGGGATAAAATTGTAGACCTGCACAAGGCTGGGATGGGCTACAGGACATAGGCTCAATTTTAAAAAGAGAGTTGGAATCAAGTATGATGCCAAGGTACTTAAAATCATATACACCTGGAGCTTCTCCCCTGACCATAGACATCTGGCTCAGTAGCATCTGTTGCCCTCTTTGTGAAGAACATGCAAACCGTTTTTTTCACATTGAGATGCAAACACGAGTCACTGAGCACTTTGTAACCTGGACCATTACAGTAGTGAGTTCTTGTGCAGCTTGTTGTTTGCTCTTTGAATGCCATATATCACTGTATCATCTGCATACATTTGAACTTCAGACCCAGTACAGACAGAAGGCAGATCATTAATGTACAGGCTGAACAGGAGGGCCCCAGTATTGACCCTTGGGCACGCCCACATCATAGCTAAGAGTTGGCGACAGCTCCTTGCTCCTCTGACACCTGAGTTTGCCTTCAAGGTATGATTCATCCATCTCAAGGCATCGGGGGAAAAGTTGAACTTGGACATTTTGAAATGAGAATCTCATGGTTAACAGTATCAAAAGCCTTCCTTAGGTCCAGAAACACAGCCCAACACGCCCCTTTTGTCCATCTTGGACTTCACATTTTCCAGAAGAAAGCAGTTGGCCGTTTCTGTGGAGTGTTTCGCTCTGAAGCTAAACTGCATGGAGTGTAATGTGGAGGGGCTGCTGTTGAGGTGGGCAATCGGTTTGCTACACACTTTTCAACAACCTTTGACACCACAGGTAGTATACTAATGGGCCTGTAGTTACTCATGTCAGCAGGGTTGCCCGATTTAAAGATAGCCGTTATTATGGCCGACTTCCATACCGTTGGAACACCCCGAGACCAATAGATGTGTTGGTGACCTTAGTAATGGGGAAAATGAGTGACTCTTTGTAGTTT
Source organism: Salvelinus sp. IW2-2015 (assembly GCF_002910315.2). Lineage (NCBI taxonomy): Eukaryota > Metazoa > Chordata > Actinopteri > Salmoniformes > Salmonidae > Salvelinus > Salvelinus sp. IW2-2015. The sequence continues at coordinate 2,779,662 of NW_019942514.1, read as the reverse complement.
TTAAGAAAGGTAGAGTCCAGCCAAACACATCTTTGGCTTTAGAGTTCTTTAGTGAGCTAATCACTTTGTTCACCTTTGACTCAGAAACTCCTTATGATGAAGACAGGTTAGTGTCATTTACTAGCACTGAGCCAAGAAACCAGTGGAGGGTTCTGTGGTCAGTACCCTGACAGAGTCAATAAAGTAGGAATTGAAGGCTATTGCTATTTCGACTGCATCCTGTGTTAAATTGTTATTCACCATGATTTCTAGTCTTTTTGCAGTGTTACTATGGTCTTTCCCTGTTAACTTTTTTACATTCTCCCAGATCAATTTAGAATTTCCCTTTGCTTCACCAATTATGTTAATAAAAAAGTTTGCCTTTTTTAGTGGTAAGGAATAAGGAATATGATGATAAGTGATAAGTAAGATTTATTATTTGTTATATTATCATTAGTATTATGTTTAATGTTTTGATGTTGTCTGGGTATTTTTGTAATTTTTTTTCTATCTTATTGTCCTCAGTACTACCTAACTGTAAAGGGGTGCGTAACTGGTGGCAGTGAAGTCAGACGCAGGAGAGCAGAACTACGTAATAGCCGGAGCAGTTTAATTTCAAATCCAACGGCATAAAGAAATAACCAACATGGGTACAAAACCCGACGCTCACCAGTAAACAAGTGCACAAGCACTTACAAAAAACAATTCCACACAAAAACATGGGGGGAACAGAGGGTTAAATACACAACACTTAATGAGGGAAATGAGAACCAGGTGTGTAGGAAAACAAGACAAAACAAATGGAAAATGAAAAGTGGATCGACGATGGCTAGAAATCCGGTGACGCCGAACGCCGCCCAAACAAGGAGAGGAACCGACTTCGGTGGAAGTCGTGACAGTACCCCCCCTTGACGCGCGGCTCCAGCAGCGCGCCGACACCGGCCTCGAGGACGACCCGGAGGGCGAGGTGCAGGGCGATCCGGACGGAGACGGTGGAACTCCCGCAGCATTGAAGGGTCCAACACGTCCTCCACCGGAACCCAGCATCTCTCCTCCGGACCGTACCCCTCCCTTTCCATTTGTTTTGTTATGTGGTTAATTCCTGAAGAGGATGCTCCTCTCGTGGTCATGCATATACATATTCTTATTCATCCCTTTACATTTGTGTGTATTTGTGTGTATGAGGTAGTTGTTGTGAATTTGTTAGATTATTTGTAATATATTACTGCATAGTCGGAACTTGAAGTATAAGCATTTCGCTACACTTGCATTAACATCTTCTAACCGTGTGTATGTGACCAATAACATTTGATTTGATCAGATGCAAGCTTCTGGGAAAAAGCCACATCGATCATGATGAAGGTCTGCGTATTCAAATTACGCAACACAACGAGAAAGTAAGAAGAAACAGGGATGTTCTCAAGCAGTTTATCAGCACCACTGCACTTTGGGGCATGCAAGAATAGGCTTTTAGAGCACACAACGAGAGGGAAAGTTCCGCGAACAAGTGTAACTGCAAGGAGCTTGCAACGGTAATTGCACGTTACGATGCTTTACTTGCTGAACATATGGAACTTTCTACTGTCTTTTCTGCAATGTCGAAATCATTTCAGAATGATTTGATAGCTTCCATCGCATCATCCATTAAGAGTTAGATTAAAGAGAGAGGTTGATGCATTATTTAGCAAAAATGATAACACATAATCACTCTGGACAGACACAAGAAAAAACGAATTACATAAATGTTGCAGCATTCTAGGCTACACCTAAGCATGAGAGATCTGACATGCTGCATGGGATGAAAACGAGAAAACGTTTCAGTCTGATCAAATGTAGGCTACTAATAAGAGCAGATGCATACAGCCTATGTGCACTGTCCATTTGGTCGGGGTAACGTTATGTATTTATAGTCCATTTGTGTGTCAGGAGAAAATGTGAATGTGATCAAATGTGGTTTATATTCAAAATTGGGCTGGCTAGGCTGCCTATACGTTTTCAATCCAAAATTATTAACTGGAATTATGAGCCWTACAGTTGCATGAGTTCTAATGTCTATCACTTGTTGTCTCTGTATGGGTAGAGGAAATCCCCCTCCTAATCTAGTCTAAATATAACTCATATGAACAAGTATAAGGTTGCTGCAGTTTGACAGMGTTTTCATCCCGCCCAGGGCCTGGAGTTTTTTTCAGTTTTTTAAAACCATGTGACCTAATTAGGAAAAACTGGTCCCATCATAGCCCMTATAAAACCTTTTTACAACTGATGAATCACTGTCATACCTAATAGGGTCCCGAGTGTTCCTGGTTAGGTTAACAGAGAAGGAAAAACTCTGGGCCCCAGATGGTAAAAATTGCCCCACCATGCTGGGACCTATGGTGCCACCAGTGTGCTTGTCACGACTTCCGCCGAAGTCGGTTCCTCTCCTTGTTCGGGCGGCGTTCGGCGTCGCCGGTCTTCTAGCCATCATCGATACACTTTTCATTTTCCATTTGTTCTGTCTTGTCTTCCCACACACCTGGTTTCAATTCCCTCATTACATGTTGTGTATTTAACCCTCTGTTCCCCCCATGTCCTTGTCCAGAATTGTTTATTGTAAGTGCTTGTGCACGTTTATCTGGTGTGRGAAAGGGTTTTGTACCCATTGATTGTTTGTTCTGGATTTCCGGTGGTTTAAATTATTAAACTGCTCCATTGTAACCCAGTTTTGCTCTCCTGCGCCTGACTTCCCTACCCAGTACGCACCCCTTACATAATTCCGGACCCGTATATGGAGTCAGCAGGAGCAGGTACCTCGGGTTTAGGGGTGGAGAAGCGCGGCGATGCTCCACCATCTTGGCACCGCCATGGACCACATTGTCCAGACAATGGACCGCTGGGAGAGACAGGGAGTTCTTCCAGCGCCTCCACCAGCACAACCAGGGTCTCCACTACTCGCCCCCCCACCCCCCCCCCTCTCCTTGTCCCAGTGGGATTCGTCTCTCCCTTCCCCGGGAATACGACGGAACGGCTGGGAACTGCCAGGGGTTCCTGTTGCAGCTAGACTTATACCTGGCAACCGTCCACCCGGCTCCTTCGGGCCGTGAGAGGGTGCCTGCCCTCGTTTCGTTCCTCACCGGGAAAGCCCTGGAGTCACACTGCCGGTCGGTGCCGGGTTGTTTCCTCTGGGGATCGAGGCAGCAGGCAGGGCGCTCTGGCGTTACGCCAGGTGAGCCGGCACCATTCTCGCCCAGAGCCCTCTGTTGCACATATGTTTTTGTATGTCACTTTTCCTGAGTTTTCCCCGCATTCCCAGCATAAGGCGCTCGTCGATTCAGGCGCGGCTGGGAATTTTATAGATAGATGGTTCGCCCATAGTTTAGGGATCCCCATTGTTCCCGTGGCTGTGCCCTTCCCCGTTCATGCCTTAGATATCAACCATGACCCTAATGGTTGACTTAGGGAGGCCACCTCTCCTCTGGGTAAGGTGACGCAGGGGGGTCACAAGAAGAGAATTAGTCTCTTCCTCATTGACTCTCCTGCGTTTCCCATGTTGCTAGGCTTACCTTGGTTAGCTTGTCATGACCCCACTGTTTCTTGGCAACGGAGGGCTCTCACGGGGTGGTCGCAAGAGTGCTCGGGGAGGTGTTTAGGAGTTTCCGTTGGTGCTACTACGGTGGAAAGTCCAGACCAGGTCTCCACCGTGCGCATTCGCCCTGAATCTGCCGATTTGACTCAATTACCACCCCATCGACAGGGGGATTGTGGGATAAATCTCCTGGTAGACGCCGCACTTCCCAGGAGTCACGTGTATCCTCTGTCACAAGTGGAGACGGCGGCTATGGAAACATACTTCTCCGAATCCCTGTGTCAGGGGTACATTCGGTCCTCCACTTCACCCTACTCCTCAAGTTTCTTTTTGGTGAAGAAGAAGGAGGGAGGTCTGCGCCCGTGTATTGACTATCAGATCACGGTGAGGTACAGTTACCCGCTACCTCTCATCACCACAGCGATTGAGTCAATGCACGGGGCGCGCTTCTTCACCAAACTAGATCTCAGGAGTGCTTACAACCTGGTGCGTATCCGGGAGGGAGACGAGTGGAAGACGGCATTCAYTACGACCTCAGGGCATTATGAGTACCTCGTCATGCCGTACGGGTTGATGAATGCTCCATCAATCTTCCAAGCCTTTGTAGACGAGATTTTCAGGGACCTGCACGGGCAGGATGTAGTGGTGTATATTGATGACATTCTGATATACTCCGCTACACGCGCCGAGCATGTGTCCCTGGTMTGCAGGGTGCTTGGTCGATTGTTGGACCATGACCTGTACGTCAAGGCTTGTTCTTCCAGCAGTCCGTCTCCTTCCTAGGGTACCGCATTTCCACCTCGGGGGTGGAGATGGAGAGTGACCGCATTGTAGCCGTGCGTAATTGGCCGACTCCCACCACGGTAAAGGAGATGCAGCGGTTTCTTGTGTTTGCCAGTTACTACCGGAGGTTAATCCTGGGTTTTGGTCAGGTAGCGGCTCCCATTACTTCACTGCTGGAGTGGGGCCCGGTGAGTTTGCAGTGGTCGGCTGAGGCGGACAGGGCTTTTGGTCACCTGAGGACTCTGTTTACCTCGGCTGCTGTGCTGACCCATCCGGATCCCTCTTTGGCGTTCATAGTGGAGGTGGACGCGTCCGAGGCTGGGATAGGAGCCATGCTCTCTCAGAGCTCGGGTACGCCACCGAAGCACCGCCCCTGTGCCTTCTTCTCGAAGAAGCTCAGCCAGGCAAAGCGAAACTATGACATGGGGGACCGGGAGCTGTTGGCTGTCGTCAAGGCTCTGAAAGCGTGGAGACATTTGCTTGAGGGGGCTAAACACCCTTTTCTCATCTGGCCTGACCACTGTAATCTGGAGTACATCCGGGCAGCGAGGAGACTGAACCCTCGCCAGGTAAGGTGGGCCATGTTTTTCACCCGTTTTGTGTTCACCCTTTCCTACAGACCAGGCTCCCAGAACGTGAAGMCAMACGCATTGTCCCGGCTGTATGACACAGAGGAGCGGCCCATGGATCCCACCCCCATACTCCCAGCCTCCTGCCTGGTGGCGCCGGTAGTGTGGGAGCTGGATGCGGACATTGAGCAGGCTTTACGCGCAGAGCTCGCTCCCGTCCAGTATCCCGCTGGGCGTCTGTACGTCCCGTCTGCTGTCCGTGACAGATCTATTGGGCCCACACGTCACCTTCCTCTGGTCATCCTGGGATCGGTCGGACAGTGCGCTATTTGAGCGGGAGGTACTGGTGGCCTACCTTGGCTAAGGACGTGAGGGTTTATGTTTCCTCCTGCTCAGTGTTCACCCAGTGTAAGGCTCCTAGGCACCTGCCCAGAGGGAAGCTACACCCCTTACCCGTTCCACAACGGCCTTGGTCGCACCTGTCGGTGGAATTTCTTACCAATCTCCCCCCTCACAGGGTAACACCGCGATCCTGGTCGTTGTGGATTGGTTCTCTAAGTCCTGTCGTCTCCCTACGGCCCTACAGACTGCGGAGGCCTTGTTTACACACGTCTTCCGGCACTACGGGGTGCCTGAGGATATAGTGTCTGATCGAGGCCCCCAGTTCACATCTAGGGTCTGGAAGGCGTTCATGGAACGTCTGGGGGTCTCGATCAGCCTCACCTCAGGGTTTCACCCCGAGAGTAATCGGCAGGTGGAGGGAGTAAACCAGGATGTGGGCAGGTTTCTGCGGTCTTATTGCAAGGACCGGCCGGGGGAGTGGGCGGCGTTCGTGCCCTGGGCCGAGATGGCACAGAACTCGCTCCGCCACTCCTCCACTAACCTCTCTCCCTTCCAGTGCATACTGGGGTACCAGCCGATTCTGGCGCCTTGGCATCAGAGTCAGACCGAGGCTCCTGTGGTGGACGACTGGTTCAGGCGCGCGGAGGAGACATGGGAAGCTGCCCGTGCTCACCTTCAGCGGGCCGTGCTGCGTCAGAAAAAAGGCGGGAGACCGGGTCTGGCTCTCGACCCGAAACCTGCCCCTTCGCCTGCCCTGCCGGAAGCTGGGTCCGCGGTTTGTGGGGCCATTTAAAGTCCTGAGGAGACTGAACGAGGTATGTTATAGGTTACAGCTTCCCCCGGATTATTGTATTAACCATTCCATGTGTCTCTRCTCAGGCTGGTGGTGGCTGGTCTGCTCCAGCAGTCTGAGGTGCGGGAGGTTCCTCCGCGTATACTGTGCGAGCCATCGTATACCGGTGTATACTGTGCGAGCCATCATGGACTCCAGGTGTCGGGCGAGGGGCRTTCAGTACCTCGTGGTGTTGGAGGGGTACGGTCCGGAGGAGAGATGCTGGGTGCCGGTGGAGGACATACTGGACCCTTCCTTACTGCAAGAATTTCACCGTCTCCACTCAGATCGCACTGCGCCTCGTCCTCCGGGTCGTCCCCGAGGCCGGTGTCGGCACGCGGCTGATGTGTCAACTAAGGCGGGCACTTTGTTTTCCTTTCTGAACTGACTATGCTTAATGAGCTGGGACTGTCGGACTGAACACTTATTATTATTATTATTACTTATTATTTTTCCCATTTTATCACTGCACTTCTGTAGAATCTCTTAGTTTTTTTCTTTCTCTTACTCTCTCAAAATATAATAAACATGTTTTGTATTTCATTATGTTTGTTACCTGTCGGACTCGGACAGTTGGTCTGTTTTGTCAGCAACATTGTTGTAAGCGGTTGTGTAGTTGCGCACTTGCGGGTTTGTTTGTCAAGGGAAATTTGGTGTGTTTTTTGGTCACATTTAACCTGTGTTATGTGTTAAATGATGCAACGTGATTGCACAAATTTTCCATTAAATATGCCAGGCAGTGGTGTAGTGGAGGTTATACGCAGGTATACACCGTATACCCACTTTTTTTGTAGGCATTGCATATACTCACTTCTTAATCCCAACTGATGCATATCAAGTTGTGTAGTGGACGTTTAAGCTGTATCAATTACGTAGTATGGCAACTTAATATCAGGAAGGTGTTCCTAATGTGTGGTATACTCAGTGTATGTATTCACCAGCGCTGTTCTGAAGTCACTGTCCGCCATTAAGATATTCCTCATAAGAAACTGTCAGGACCCGGTGCGAGAAACAGTCACTAATAATCGTCAGAACCCAGAAGATGAGGCAGACACAGCAGTACTAGAGATGGTGGTTTAATTAAAGAACAAAATCTTCAGGCAAAGAAACTAAATCCACAATGTCCAAAAATAAAGCCAAAAGGCACAAAATGGAAATCCTCCAAAATACAAAAGAAACTCCACAAAGTGGTAAAAAKAGCAGGGAAAAACAAACCTCAAAATACTACTCAAATGATACACAAGAACTAAACCAGAGAACCTCTGGAAAATCCAACAAGAGAAATATCTGAACAAAACAAGGCTGGGGCTGGGTGCTAACTTACAAACACTGAGCAAGGAACTGAGGAACACACAGGGTTTAAATACTAACAAGGGAACGACAAACAGCTGCAAACAATAATAGAGCAAGGAAGAAAACAAAAGGAACAAAAAAGGTGCAATGGGGACATCTAGTGACCAAAAACCTGAACAGTCCTGGCCAAAACCTGACAGAAACAGCCTCTATAGGAATTATTGTGAATTTACAGTGTTTCAATGTAATGTTTCAAGGACAAAAATACATGCAAACCAGAAATACCTTATTTGCATAAGTATTCAGATACTTTGCTATGAGACTCGAAATTTAGCTCAGGTGCATCATGTCTTCACTGATCATCCTAGAAATGTTTCTACAATTTGATTGGAGTCCACCTGTGGTAAATTCAATTGATTGGACATGGTTTGGAAAGGCACACACCTGTCTATATAAGGTCCCACAGTTGACAGGTGCATGTCAGAGCAAAAACCAAGCAATGAGGTCAAAGGAATTGTCCGTAGAGCTCCGAGACAGCATTGAGGGTCCCCAAGAACACAGTGCCCTCCATCATTCTTAAATGGAAGCAGTTTMAAACAATCAAAACTCTTCGTAGAGCTGGCACCCGGCCAAAGTGAGAAATCGGGGGAGAAGGGCCTTGGTCAGGGAGGTAACCAAGAACTTGATGGTCACTCGAACAGAGCTCCAGAGTTCCTCTGTAGAGATGGGAGAATCTTCCAGAAGGACAACCATCTCTGCAGCACTTCACCAAACAGGCCTTTATGGTAGAGTGCCACTCCTCAGTAAAAGGCACATGACAGCCCGCTTGGAGTTTGCCAAAAGGCACCTAAAGGACTCTCAGACCATGAGAAACAAAATGATCTTGTCTGAAGAAACCAAGATTGAACTCTTTGGCCTGAATGCCAAGTGTCACTTCTGGAGGAAACCTGGTGAAGGAGGGTGGTGGCAGCATCATGTTGTGGGGATGTTTAACAGCAGCAGGGACTGGGAGACTAGTCAGGATCGAGGGAAAGATGAAAGGCGCAAAGTACAGAGAGATCCTTGATGAAAACCTGCTCCAGAGTGCTCAGGACCTCAGACTGGGATGAAGGTTCTCCTTCCAACAGGACAACGACCCTAAGCACACAGCCAAGACAACGCAGGAGTGGCTTTGAGACAAGTCTCTGAATGTCCTTGAGTGGCCCAGCCAGAGCCCAGACTTGAACTCCATCAAACATCTCTTGAAAGACCTGAAAATAGCAGTGCAGCGAGCAGTGCAGCGACCCGATCCAACCTGACAGAGCTCGAGAGGATCTACAGAGAAGAATGGGAGAAACTCCCCAAATACAGGTGTGCCAAGCTTGTAGTGTCATACCCCAGAAGAATCGAAGCTGTAATCACTGCCAAAGGTGCATCAACAAAGTACTGAGTAAAGGGTCTGTATACTTAGGTATATGTTATATTTACATTTTAGACATTTGCAAACTTTTCTTAAAACCTGTTTTTGCTTTGTCACTATGTGGTATTGTGTGTAAATTGATGAGGGGAAAAAATTACTTAATACATTTTAGAATAAGGCTGTAACGTAACAAAATGTGGAAAAAGTCAAGGGGTCTGAATACTTTCCGAATGTACTGTACGTAATTGAGAGTAATTCATGGATACTCTGTGCACCAAATGACTGAGTGATAAAACGTTTGATCTTTTAGATTTGAATAATTTTCATTTAGATTTTTAAGGTTAACCACATTACCATGATTTTGAAATACAAAGATAATATTATGATGTATGTATATTTTTGTATATGTAGATATTATTTTTCTTCAGGATTTTAGAAATCCTCCCACAACCCTATTCTCCCGAAACCCCATTTTCATACCAGGCGACCCCACATTGAGTTGCGACCCTTAGTTAAAGAACAGCTGGCCTAAGGACAGAGGAGGAACACTCAGCTTTACTGTATTGACATTGATGTGCCACAGGCTTACACTAAAATCACAAACAATACAAACCTATGCTAAAAAGTACTACTTTGATAATGTGAGGCACCACCACATGACATTATCTTTTTGTTTTAGTACTTTGTCACTCTCACACCATCATTAGCACCCATCCTATCCTCATCAGCAGAGCTCTCTCCTAATGGAACAAATCTCATTATCCTCCATCATTTCCTCAAACCGAGCTGCTTTCCAAGTTTAGCTGACACGAAGCAAAATATATTGGATTCATKTGAAAAATAAAGTGAATGTTATGATAAATGAGTAGATTACCAGTAATAGGAAAGGAAATGATCTAGACCGTGTGGATGGGGCTTTGTCGCTGCTGGCCAAGTTATGCCCAAGATGTTGCTGTAAGCACCCACTCTCGCTCTCGCCCGGTGCTCACATTTTCCAACACACCCTGCTCGACCAACCTGTGCCAGCTCCAGACGACAGATAGGGTGTTGGAGGTGGCCACACCCCATTTGGTCATCTCCATGGTGACCAGGTCCTTGAGTGTGGCTGACACCCACATATATGAGAGTCTCTCTTTATATTATTTTAAAAAATCTTATTTTTATTAAGTTTGGCAGGGACAATGCACAACAAAAACATAAGTCTCAGAGCACTGAACATCTAAACATGGAAACATTATATACAAAACAGACAAGATAAAAACATCAGACATTTAAAAAAAAATCTGAGATCAGGACATAGAGACATTTTTCAACATAGAAGTCAACACAATGTCTGTTGGATAGAATTGTAATATATCTATAAAAAAATATATATAAAAAAAATATTGAACATAACCCAGTTAATGCACCGATTGAAAATTGGACATGTATATCCAAATGTGTCTTCCGTTGCATTAAAAGTTGGGTGAAAAATCTGTGAGAGCATGACTGATTGGACTTAATAAATAAAAAATCTCAGGTTTGGAAGCTGTTATGTGTTTTCTGAGCAGAGTGTAGGTCATTCCATTTCTTAGCTGCTTTGAAGAAGGCAGATTGTGCAAAGGTGGTGGACTGTCTGGGGATGATGCAGTCCCCCTTGGTGGAGGTTCTTGTTACCCTGCTATTTTGCTCGGAGCAGAGGTTTACAAAAACCATTGGCGTTGGAGGTGCTATTTTGTGAGTTATCTTTTAAACCAGGCAAATGTCTGAGAACAGAATTAAGTTGTCGAAACTTAACAGTTTGAACTTGGTGAGCATATTACAGTGGTGGTAGTGCCAATGTTTTTTTTGTCTATGATTTTGAGTGCTTGTTGGTAGTGTTTTGAGAGGTTTCAGGGATGGGACCAGCTGGTGATGCAGTACAAAATACGTAAGAAGACCATAGCATGCAAGAATATCCTGGAAGGTGGGATTAAAGATGATGCCAAGGTATTTGAGACAGGAGACATTCTCCATAACAGATGTTAACTTGGTATCCGCTTGTTCAGCACTCTTTCAATGGGTGTAGATGACCGTGTCGTCAGCGTACATCTGGAGATTTGCTCCCTGGCAGATCCACATCAAAAAGCAGAGCCACATCAAATAACAGAAATACTCATCATAAACTTTGATGAAAGATACATGTTTTACATAGAATTAAAGATACACTTGTTCCTAATGCAACCGCTATGTCAGATTTCAAAAAAACTTTACGGAAAAAGCACACCATGCAATAATCTGAGACAGTGCTCAGATATAAATAACATTTCTCCGCCATGTTGGAGTCAACAGAAATACGAAATTACATCWTAAATATTCCCTTACCTTTGATGATCTTCATCAGAATGCACTCCCGGGAATCCTAGTTCCACAATAAATTGTTGTTTTGTTCGATAATGTCAATTATTTATGTCCAAGTAGCTACTTTTGCTAGTGCGTTAAGTACACATTTCCAAACGCTCGTGCAAGTCCCGCATAACATCGGACGAAAACTTCAAAAAGTTCTATCACAGGTCGAATAAACTTGTCAAACTAAGTAGAGAATCAATCTTCAGGATGTTGTTATCATATATATCCAATAACGTTCCAACCGGAGCATTCCTTCGTGTCTATAGAAGTAATGGAACGCAAGGCGACATCATGAGGAATGCGCATGACCAGGAACTGGCAATCTGCCAGACCACTGACTCATTCCCCTCTCATCCGGCCCCACAACACAGTATAAACTTCATTCAACGTTCTACAGACTGTTGACATCTAGTGGAAGGCGTAGGAAGTGCAAACAAATCCATATCCTCCTGGGATTTGAATAGGTGATGAGTTGAACATCAACCAGCCTCAGAATTTCCACTTCCTGTTTGGAAGTTTGCCTGCCATATGAGTTCTGTTATACTCACAGACATCATTTCTAAAGACTGTTGACATCTAGTGGAAGGCATAGAAACTGCATTTTGAGTCCTAAGTCAATGGATACTGTAATGGCATTGAATAGAAAACTACAAAACCAAAAAAAAACGACTTTCTGAATGGATTTCTCTCAGGTTTTCGCCTGCCAAATCAGTTCTGTTATACTCACAGACACTATTTTAACAGGTTTGGAAACTTTAGAGTGTTTTCTATCCAAATCTACCAGTTACATGCATATCATATCTTCTGGGCCCGAGAAGCAGGCAGTTTAATTTGGGCATGCATTTCATCCGAAGCATCACCATAATCACCAATTGTACATTGTACCATTTCTCTTAAATTCCGATAGATAAATGTCTGGTTCTTTTTTTCCTGACACTGTAGGTTCATGTACTTTGACGTGAAGCGGTCAAAATAGCGCTCTATTTTCGTTTTTGACCTTTAATCCCAGAAAAATGGCTTTAACTCAAAAAGCGTTGAGGCCTCGACGCCATCTTGTTCGGGGCTAACTGCCCATTATGCCAAACCTATGCTCACCAAGTTTCGTCTCGAAGTCTTTTCCATTTAGGAGAAATGGCCATGTCGTGATTGGTGATGTTTTGTACATTTGCAATAAGATTCCATTCGCCATCTGCTGGAATTTACCGGGACAGCGGAAAAATGACCAAAATGTGAACATTTTATAAAACGGAAACCGAATGTCCGAGAGACTTGGTTCGATGACTTCCCGGAAGATCTGGCCCCGGTGCACGGCCCGCCGCCGTCGGCAAATTTTAGAAACATTCGTGGACGTCTAGTAAGGGGCCGTACATTTGCAATATGGAGTTTCTCATCAATCATACAGCAAATGACGAAAAGTGCACATAATGTATGGAAGGCTGCCAGCCATTTCACCCCTCCTGGCCCTGCTGTTTGTGTTGATGAGTCCCAGTCTGGAGTGCAACACCCCTTGCCATTTCCATCTGAGGCAGAGTGCTTCAAGTTGTTTCTGACAGAGGAGCTGGTGGGAGACATAGTAGAGACCAATCGCTATGCCTTGGAGCTACAGGAGAAGAGAGAGCCAGGAGTGGGGGGGACATCCACAATTAGTGAAATGTATACATTCCTGGTGACAGTAAAGAAGAACTCCCTAAGAGAATACTGGAGCAGAGATCTTATGTTTGCACCTCCTTTCTTTGCCACCTTCTTTTCCCAAGACTGCTTTCTAGTTCTGCTGCTATGACTGTATTTCATCAACAACGCTACTACCATCCTAAATGACCCGTTATACAAAATAAGAAATGTTAACAGCTGGCAGTAAAGTGCCATGACAAACGAGACGTCCATGTCCTCTCCACTGTCCATACAGCAACCGTGTCGGCCACAGGGAAGGTGGACCACCTGATGGGAGAGAGAAACAAACCAGACAGAGAAACATCAAACCAGACTGCGTGCTTGACTATAACCTCAAAATGGGGGCAGTGGATAAGGCTGACATGATAAACAGCTTTGTGGAATGCACTCAGAAAACGACCAAGTGGTATAAGATATTTTTCCATTTTTCCAGGGTAGCTTCAAAATACAACATGCCAATACTTCTGACGCATTTAGCATTGTTTTACAAAGCTAATAGAAGAATGTAACTAGCTACATAAGCACGATTGAATATAACACCATAAAAGGTGAGTAACATGAGTAACGTTACCTCGCGTGTCCGCGGTTATAAGGAATATACACAAATATATTATGCTCCATACACACAGTGAGCTACAGTAGAAACGGTATAACACGACACACAGAAACTATTATAATGTAATAAGGCACTTACTTTGATAGAAGTAAGTCTACGCAGTCTGGATTTGAAGATGGGTGTCTGTAGTGACGCCTCTAGCACTGAGACGCTGTGCCACTTGGGAGTCATAAGGCCAGGGTAGCTTCAAAATACAACACATGCTAATACTTCCCTGACGCAATTAGCATTGTTTTCCAGAGCTAATAGAAGAATGTAGCTAGCTACCTAAGCATTGAGTATAACACCATAAATGAGAGAACGTTATAACATCACGTGCATAAAAAAACTGACGCTGGGGCGACCGTTAGAGAGTTGACCAAATCTCCTGACACATTTTTTAGGAATCACAATTTTGAGAGAAATCACAGATGGCTATTTCAAGAAACTACATAAGATCCCCTTTCAGTTAATATTCATTATTTCCATTATTATTTTAAGCACTTTTTTGAAGAGTTTGAAATTGAGATCCTTTGCTCTGGACAAAGGCATTTCCGGGCACAGTGCTGACATGGAAATTAATAATATTGAAAATCCCAAAACTAATATTTTCCCTGCCGTACAAAGATTGCCCCAACTTTCAAGAATCCCTGCATTATGTTTCATGGTGGGGTACACTAATGTTAAGAGCAGTTATAAGTAAGGTTTGTTATCACACACACAGACTCCTGCAGGACTACTTTTAGGCCTTGAGTCTCAATCTGCTTAGAAGAGATTTCATGCTGAGCTATCCTGTCCCCCCTCAGATTTTCTAAGAACAAAAGCAGATGTTTCCACTGTGAGATAGTAGAGATGATAATTCTTAGCCCCCTACACCTACGGTGTTTGGTACATTCATTTTTAGACAATTCAATTAATAATTTATAGCTATTGATTCTTCAAGAATATGACTTATAAATGTCTCATAATAGTTCAGAATTTCAAAGTGTTTTCATTTCTCCAGCCTGACCGCTCAGCTGTTTACCAAAAAAAGTGGTGGGGTGACCGCTTGGTTGTTTTTCAAATCCCGGGTTGCCCATTTAAGGCTAGGCACAACACCATAATAGGTAAATGTATTACTCTTATTCATATCATAATGAACTTTTACCAGTTGAATATACACTCACTGGACAGTTTATTAGGTATACCCATCTAGTACCGCCTCAGAATCCCCTTTGCCTCCAGAACAGCCTGAATTKTTTGGGGCATGGATTCTTCATGATGTCGGAAACGTTCGTTGCTCAATTGTTACCTAACGTGTGCCAGGAAAACATTCCCCACACCAATACCCCACCGCTACCAGCCTGTACCAGGCAGGATGGGTCCATGGACTACGCCAAATCCTGACTCTGCCATCAGCATGACGCAACAGGAACCGGGATTCGTCAGACCAGACAATGTTTTTCCAGTCCACTATTGTCCAGTGTTCGTGTGTGCCTACTGGAGCCGATTCTTCTTGTTTTTAGCTGACAGGAGTGGAATGCTGCAATAGCTCATCCATGACAAAGATCGACAAGTTGTGCATCCCAAGATGCCGTTCTGCACACCAATGTTGTACTGCGCCATTATTTGTCTATTTGTGGCCTGCCTGTTAGCTTGCACGATTCTAGCCATTGTCCTTCGACCTCTCTCATCAACGAGCTGTTTTCGCCCACAGGACTGCCACTGACTGGATGTTTTTTGTTTGTCACACCATTCTCGGGAAAACCCTAGACACTGTCGTGTGTGCAAAGCCCAGGAGTGTGGCCGTTCCTGAGATACTGGATCTGGTGTGCCTGGCACCGACGATCAACGTCGCTTAGGTCACTCGTTTTGCCCATTCTATCATTCAATCGAACAGCAACTGAATACCTCAATGCCACGGCCACGTGGCTCACTGTCTGTAGGAGTGATCAATACCTAATACCATTTTCCTGTAACTAATTAACTGGCCGGTGAGTGCAGACACCAATACTTTTTCATATTGCAACTTTTCTGATATATTGTTTACAAATATGCAAATGAGGCAGTATCTAATTAAATATGTGCATATACTGCAAAAACTGGATGAAGTCAGCCTTAATATTTTGATTTCATTTTGTTAAGACACTCCAAGACCGGACTGTGAATATATACTTTTTAAAATCTGTTAGGGAGCATGAACCGCTAGCGGGATACCTACGACAACATCCGGTGAAATTGCAGAGCGCGAAATTCAAAATACAAAAATCGTGATATTAAACATTCATGAAAATACAAGTGTCATACATCATTTAAAAGTTTAACTTCTTGTTAATCCAACCGCGTTGTCAGATTTCAAAAAGGCTTTCTGACGAAAGCATACCATGTGATTATCTGAGGACAGCGCCCCACATCAAAAACTTTTTCAACCTGCACAGGCGTCACATAATCACAAATATCGATTAAATAAATCACTTACCTTTGAAGATCTTCCTCTGTTTGCAATCCCAAGGGTCCCAGCTACACAATGAATGGTCGTTTTATTTGATAAAGTCCTTCTTTATATCCCAAAAAGTCTGTTTAGTTGGCGCCAATGATCTCAGTAATCCACTCGTTCAACATGCATACAAACAAATCCAAAAAGTTACCGGTAAAGTTCGTCCAAACAAGTCAAACGATGTTTCTAATTAATCCTCTAATATCTAAATAAATGATAATATTTAAGATAAAGATTAGTATGTTCAATAGGGAAGATAAATAACGAAGAACGCGCACCTCATTCACGAGCCAACAAGACTACTTTTCTAATGAGAGACACTTTGGAAAAACTACAACTACTTGCTCATTTTTCAAAAAACAAGCCTGAAACCATTTCTAAAGACTGTTGACATCTAGTGGAAGCCATAGGAACTGCAATCTGGGAGGAATTATTTTGTTTATCCCATAGGCTAATATTTGAATGGCCTGTGACCTCAACAAAGAAATTCCGGATGGATTTTCCTTGGGTTTTCACCTGCCATATCAGTTGCGTTATACTCACAGACATTATTTTAACAGTTTTAGAAACTTCAAAGTGTTTTCTATCCAATGCTACCAATTATATGCATATTCTAGCTTCTGGGCCTGAGTAACAGGCAGTTTACTTTGGGTACGTCAGTCATCCAATATTTCTAACAATAACCAGTATGCTAAAGAAGTTAAATCTTTCTATCCATAAAATACTAAAGTCATGTAAGTAAACTGCATTTTTGGTGCATATTTCTAAAGAAAATGTTACTGAGAATCAAAATCTGATAACATATCAACAATTCCCTCTATAGAAGTCTGGAGAATATATCTAAGGATAACCACACTAAATTAGTGAATGCAGATGCTTCTGAAGCTGATAAAAATGTGTTGCCGTGTGGGAAGAATCTGACTTTCAGGAAATMGCAGTTAAAGACAAGTACACTGAATTTAGCACACCGATCGCCAAACGCCTATTTAGTCTCAATCACAATCTCTTCAAAGTAAGTCTCTACATATAGTCCAGTTTGTAACATTCTCTATGAAATGGGTTTTTAATTGGTGTATGATTACATGTAGTGAGCTTTGAAATTACTGATTTATGTCCATTTGAATATGGTTAAAATTCATGACATTTTTATTCTGGTAATATGATAAACTAAAGAAAATATACATTTGCATGAAGTTTTTTTAAATGTTTATGTTTACTTTTTGAAAGTACTAATATTAAAAGACCAAAATACCCCCAAATATCAAAATTGATAAGTACATGCAAAAATGTAATTTCAGCTTGAGGTGCCTTGCTTAATGAATACATGTCTATCTGTGTGTGTGCATGCTTGTGTGTGTGACTGTCTTCCCCCAAGGCTTTAATTATACTGTCTGTGACACTTGTTACGCTGGCTGCTTCCTTCCTAACAGCTACCACAGTCCTGGATGTCGCTATGGGGACCATGCTGTCATCCACTACCACAGTTCACCCAGAGGTGTCTGACTGTCATGGTCCCATTGGCCGGTTTTAACTAGTTTTGTTTTCATGTGGATGGTTATCTGTTAATATGTAATTCCTATTGCAGCATGGAATGGTGAAAATGAATCTGTTCTCATAAACGTATGGAAACTCACCTAGCTTATTTGTACTGTTTGTACAGCCCAGAAAGTAGAAACAACTCACACGAAAATAGATCCTCTGTAAATGAAAAAGTGATGTGTTTGGCATGTATCCAGTGTCTCTGTCCCCTCCCATCACTTTAGTAGGTCAGATCACATAGTTTGGTGGAACCTCTTGACCTGTCTAGTTTAGAAATGTATCAAATCAGACTGTCGGTCTCTTTATAGTGGTGGGAACTATAGAACCCAACTGGGAAGTAGAAATCAACTCAGTGGTCTTTTACTTGAGATGGGAAGATTGGGGTAACAGATTACTTGATTACTGGTCGAGTCATAAGCTACCAAAGACTCAAAAATTCAGACATGATACCTCTCTGTTTGTCACTCAGGATTAAGGAGATAGATTGGAGGTAAGGCCCTGCTATAGACAAGTCCCCCCTTAACCCAGCTGCACCAACGTGTCAGAGGAAACACCTGGCTACTGTGTCAGTGTGCATTGCACCTGGCCCACCCACCACTAGTGCACAAGGATATCCCTGCTGGCCAAGCCCTCCCCTAACCCTGATGACACTGGGTCTCCCAGTCATGGCCTGGACTTGAACCCAGAATCTCTAGTGGCACAGCTAGCACTGTGATGCAGTGCCTTAGACCACTGCACCACACGGGAGGCCAAGTCTTTCATTACTTAAAGAATCTCAAAGCGTTTTAAAGTGGGGGAAAATAAATGCAATTTTTTTTAAAGGAAACAGGAACATGCCATATGGGCCATTTTGGCTCAGACAAGGCGTAGTTGTCTGAGCCTAGAATAACTTCTCAATGGCTTAATCTTTCTGTATCGGTTTTAGGTTTCTGACTACCCAGTTTTGGATTTCCTTTCAGGTACATCAATGACTCTAGAGTTTTTCCAAGCTCACCAAGTCACTCTGAGAGATCCATGTCCATGTCTCCATAGTGGTGTGTTCTACAATGTAAGACAACACAATTGCCCACCCTTACTCTAGTTGAGATGTACCTGCAAGTTTTATTCCCCCACAATGTAGGGACTTGGCCACTGGGTGCCGCCATATCCCCATGCATTTAGCCAGGTTTCCTATCAGAGCTCAATGGACTGAGAAAYAGCACATAGGGACACACACATCTCCTATAGGCTGAGATTCCTACCTGTCCAATATGGGGACTGAATGCGCTCCTGAATGTATTAAAGTTCACCAGGGAGAGGCTGCAAAGATTAAGAAAGGTAGATTCTCAATTGGGGAAAAAGTCAGCCCTCTCCTTCGTTCTCCTCTACTCTGTGACCCGGAACCCGATAAGTGTTTGAGTGATTGAGGAGTGTCAACTCGTTAGTAGACGAATGAAGGAGTCTACTAAGCCTCCCATTTGAATCAGCTGTTGTTTTATCAAAGGAGAAAAGCATTGACACATTTAAAAACAATACGCTTCTTATCCTTTTATGCATAAAATATCTTGCATGACTAGTTTAATTCTGGGTTTTCGTCACCTTTAGGCATTTATTTGGGGATTCCACCTCATTTGCCTGATGATGCGCGAGTGGAGAAGATACAAGCGCATTTGTTTCCATGCTTCCTCTCTTCTGCTCCTCGATTACCTTTGACCTTTTTAAAAAAGAGGTGAGGAGAGAAAGGCAGGAGGAGTAGAGGAGGCGAGCAAAACCAATTGAGATTCTCCCAAAGGCTCTGTTATGTGTCCCTATAGTATCGTGTCCCTCTGGTGACATATAATACTAGAAATATATAATATCTTTATGAGTGAACACATGCATGACTGAACCTTTACAATGTATGAATAAATCATTTGATTTAGATACTTTAGTATATGAAGTGTATGTGGACACCCCTTCAAACTATTTCAGCCAACCCCGTTGCTGACATGTGTATAATTATTATTATTATTATTGACCAGTAGTGCTATCTGCAGGGTTAGTTCCAGGTTAAGTGAAGGGAAATCTTATTTGTATTTATCCTTTATTTAACTTGGCAAGTCAGTTAAGAACAAATTCTTATTTACAATGATGGTCTTGGAACAGTGGGTTAACTGCCTTGTTCAGGGGCAGAATGACAGATTTTTACCTTGTCAGCGCTGGGATTTGATGTGGCAACCTTTCGATTACCGGCCCAATGCTCTAACCACTAGGCTACCTGCCGCCCTGCTACAGCATAGAATGACATTCTAGACGATTCTGTGCTTCCAACTTTATGGCAACAGTTTGGGGAAGGCCCTTTCCTGTTTCAGCATGACAATACCCCCGAGCACAAAGCGAGGACCGTACAGAAATGGTTTGTCGAGATCGGTGTGGCCTGGCCTGCACAGGGCCCTGATCTCGACCCCATCGAACACCTTTGGGATGAATTGGATGCCAACTGCGAGCCAGGCCTAATGGCCTGAACTCACAAATGCTCTTGTGGCTGAATGGAAGTAAGTCCTCGCAGCAACATCTAGTGGAAAGCCTTCCCAGAAGAGTGGAGGCTGTAGTAGCAGCAAAAGGAGACCAACTCCATATTAATGCCCATGATTTTGGAATGAGATGTTTGACGATCACCCGCGTTAAATACGTTTTTAACCTCAAAGGTATTTCCTGGTTAAAATGAAGGTTGAATAAATAGAAAAGTCTGTAGAGTATGCAACTAGAGGTGGGTATGAGTTTATCTCCATATAATTCATTAATAATTAGTGCATTGTGTTTGCAGCACATCCAAACACCACCCTCTGGTGCCTCTATGACTGTATACACCTTGAGGTTGTCATTATTCTTTTACAGTTGAATAGATCATCTCTGGCGCATTTGCTTTTTAAAATGACGAACATTACACCCATGGGTGTAATAGCTATTAGGTTATTACAAAAATAAAATACATTATGGAGATTTTCTGGGTAAGAGGCACAATGACTACCATACGCAATCCAGAATTAGTACTTAAAAAAAAAAAAAAATTAAACTTTGAATTGTTTAATAATATAATGTATGAATGCCTCCTGGGCTTAGTTTAACTGTTTAACTTTGAATTCCAGATTGCCCTTTTAAAAACTAAGAGTGGGAGGCTGGGAACAGGAACTAAAATCATTTCTGCGTCGCTTTTTGATGGATTCCATTTCCTCTCTCCGGTGTCACGCGTCAGGCATCTCGAGAGATGACGAGAGGCTTCCTTCTGTTTTTCTGTCGGGCCGTGGGAGGCGACAGGAGTGGGGACGGGCTGCCAGAATCCATCTTCCTCCCTCTTTACACCACCCTCCCTCCGTCCCGCTCCATTCCCCAACCCTCCACTTCAAACTTCTCATACACTTCAGTGTCGACAACAACAGTGACAAGTGGGAAATGGAGATGGAACCATTTTATGAGTGGGAGTAGAAATGATCATAACTCCTTCCCTTTGGAGAATAGAGCCACGCATGCACACACACAGGTTTGTGTTTGTCTTTGACTGTCCTATTACATGACTGTGTGGATGAACATCTGTGTACATGTGACTTTGTGTGTGTGTACATGCTTGTGTTGATTGGGTTGAGCATCTGTGAATGCGTTTTGAGTGCGTGAACATGTGTGTGCGTACTTTCCTGTGTACGTGTGTGCGTGCGTAAATATGTGTTCGTGTCTGTGCACATGCATTTGTGTGTGTGTGTGTGTATGTATGTACATGCATGTATAAATTAATGTGTGTGTGCATTTGTGTGTGTGTGTGTGTGTATATCTGTGTACTCATCCAACTCACCCATCCAGCTCAGGATCCATCATCCCTGGCTGCCTTGCAGTGCGTGGTGATGATCTGCGTTGCAGCCGCCCTGGTGAACAGATGTCAGGGACTACTGATAATGTCCCTCCGCAGAGCAGCAACAAATTACGGACCAGCGCTGCGGAATATAACCTTCAGATTACAGATGGCCTGTATCACGGGCCCTGGTCGGATTTACAAGATGTAAATACTATAGGAAGAGGTAATCCAGTGGGGGAGTAAGGGGGAGAGAGAGAAGGAGGGAGGAGTAACAGCTGGCAGGGGACACAGGGCGGAGGGAGGGTGGGGGTGCGGGGTGAGACTACACTGATACACTGATGTTGGGATGATGGCGATGTTGTGTGTTTGATATGCTCCAGAGGAAATCTGAAATGGAACAGATCATCGTTACATGATGTGGGTGCACTGGATACGTATCGCCTGGGGCTAAACTATAGTGATACAGAGGCATGGGGATAGAACGGAGACGTATTATTGTCTCAATGTACAATGGTGATGTTTTTGGGGTCAGGGATAGGGTGTGAAGGAGGTCTTATACTTACATAATCCCCTTCCTCTTCTCTCTCTGTGTGAAGCTACACATGGCCCACATACAGTACGGCTCAACCTCTAGTGTGGTAAGAGCAGGGATGATTTCATGTTTTACAGTAAGGATGATTACAGTATTATACATTGAAAGTATTTAAATTGGGAACTCTGGTGCCAGGATAATGCTTTAAATTTACAGTGAAATTCTCCCAGAAATCTAAATGTCAGATAAACAATACATTTGTACATAAAATACATTTATTCAAATTGATAACAACATTAATAACACATTAACAACATAATTGACAATAGAAATAATAACAGTTAACACATATGTAACCAAATAAGAGCATCATTACAACACTAATTATATTGTGTGCCTGTGTGTGGGGGGGTGTGCGGGAGCGAGAGAGTTAAAATTGGGATTGGGTACAATCCTAGCTCTTTCATCAGGGGCAAATCTATTCGGGATAAGGGTGTTCAGAGGTGGTGAAACACACAACGGGACAGTTTGGGCAGGAGAGCATCCAGGAGAGAGAAGTCAGCGCAGCATCATGTGTTCCTCATGGGGCCCCGTAACAATCCTCCTCAGTTCTGATTTGTCAGCTCTTCTCACCCCTATGACAAGCATAGAAAAATAAATAATAGCATGAGAGACCGATGACCCCAGGGCTGTGGGTAAGAAGATAGGTGACAAGTGACATATCAAGCTGGTGTCGTGTGTGTTTACTTACCTCACTAGAGGTTTTAATTCAAACTCAGTGAGCTCTTGGACGAGTGGGGAAATGAACAGTAAGGGTTGAGAACAGCTGGCTTCCTCTGGGCCACTTTGTAATGCACTTTATCCCATCTTCATGGTTCATCATCTAATCTGTAAAGCCATAGATCCAATATATTATATGCATATTCATCTACATTTCAGCACCAACTGGTATATTTTTTGTAGATTATTTTGTCAAATGTTAGGGTTAGGAAAGTGTTTGAATCATAAACCGTGTTGGAGAACCTTTATGCACATAATACTATAATGGCGAATCAAAAATAAAGTGGTTTAATTCCTCCTGAAAGTTCTCATTCAAGTTCAGTCTATGAATTATTGGAAGGTGGAAAAAAGTGTGCAATGGTTTTTTGAACAATAGCCCTATAAATCTACCCTAATCCTCCATGGGACTGTATTACAACAGTCAATCGTCGTGAACTGTGCGCCAGGCTCCAGGTTTAATTTGAGTTCCATAATAACTCAAATAGGCTACATGTCCCAAGTTATTGCACAACGTTAACCTAATATGATCCACTATTGCTAGCGACCCTCAGGAACAACTACACGGACATGACAGAGGAAAGAAAAGTAAACAGAATGGAATGATGCAAAATGTAGGCTACAAATTAAAGGCAAAAAAAACATGTTACAAATTGGGATTAAAATACAATAGTGAATTTGTCTCCCAGTTTCTGTTGGAAAGCAGACTAAACCAGGTTTCTCTAGGATTTTGCCTGTGCTTAGCTCTATTCCGTTTATTTTTATCCTAAAAAAACTCCCTAGTTGCTGCCGATGATGAGCATATCCATAACATGATGCACCCACCACCATTGTCAAGGCTCAGGAGAAGACCCAGATGCAGACTGTTTCGAAGTAACAAAAGTTTATTACAAAAACAGCGGGGCAGGCAAACGACAGGTCAAGGGCAGGCAGAGGTCAGTAGTCCAGAGCAGAGTCTGAAAGGTATGGAACGGCAGGCAGGCTCAGGGTCAGGGCACGCAGAGGTCAGTAATCCAAGGTGGTATGACAAGGTACAGACAGGGAAGGCAGAATGGTCAAAAACCGGGAAAGCTAGAAAACTAAAACTAGAGGCAAAAAGAAGCACGGGGAAAACTGCTGGTAGGCTTGACGAAACAAAACGAACTGGCAACAGACAAACAGAGAACACAGGTATAAATACACTGGGGATAATGAGGAAGATGGGTGACACCTGGAGGGGGGTGGAGACAAGCACAAAGACAGGTTAAACAGATCAGGGTGTGACAACCATGCTTGAAAATATGAAGGGTGGTACTCATTGATGTGTTGGATTTGCCCCAAACATAATGCTTTGTATTCAAGACAAAAAGTTAATTTCTTTGCCACATTTTTTGCAGTATTACTTTAGTGCCTTGTTGAAAACAGGATGCATGTTTTGGAATATCTTTATTATGTACAGACTTCTGTCTTTTCACTCTGTCATTTAGGTTAGTATTGTGGAGTAACTACAATGTTGTTGTAGTTACCATCCTCAGTTTTCTCCTATTAGAGCCATTCAACTCTGTAACTGTTTTAAAATCACCATTGGCCTCATGGTGAAATCCCTGAGCAGTTTCCTTCCTTTCCAGCAACTGAGTTAGGAAGGACACCTGTATATCTTTGTGGGTGTAATGATACACCATCCAAAGCGTAATTAATTAATAACTTCACCATGCTCAAAGGGATATTCAACAATTTCTTTTTTCTTTTTTACCCATCTACCAGTAGGTGCCTTACTTTGCAAGGCATTGGAAAACGTTATGTGAGCTATATCACTCCAATATATTGGTATCACTCTGCGGCAGAGGGATACATCCGAGGTGAGGATTTACAGATTTACTCCTGTGTACACCTGTGTCAAGGCTGGGGTCCGCCCCTATATATGGACCCCATGGCCACGACACACATTCTCTACATACTTTTTGAGGTGCCTCTAGCACCGTGAGGAGTGGAGTGATGCATATAGCTCACATAACCGTGGTTACATACGTAACCTTTTATGTTTCAATATATTGGATCACTCCAATATATTGGTATACCCTTACCAGATTTAGTCCCAGCGCGGGACCGAAATGCAGGGGCCATCTATGTGGAATGGGGGTCCCGGCACAGTCCCCGGGAAGGGGAGGCGACGCCCTGGGCCGCTGAACCAACCGCAGAGGGAGGTGCCAAATTTACCCGATAGTACATAGCAAAGGTGCAAGAGGAAGCCCAGCTGGCCGCAGCACCGATATCAACAAGGGGCACACCTTGTGTTGAATGTGCCACCACAAATCCCAGCACTGGCCTGCCAGCCAGGCGGTATGCTGTCATAATAGTGTCCACGATCCAGTGAGAGAGCCTCTGCTTTGATAACCCAGCCCCCAGGACTCTCTCCCAATAGCAGATAAAGAGCTGGTCTGTTGTTCTCACTGACCGTGAGAGGGCACTGACCGCACAGGGCACAGCATGCCGGAGGGAGGCCCAGACTCCCCCGACACTGCCAGGGGGTTGTAAGTAGACAGGATAAAAGGGATGTGATCATGCCTGTCTGACAGAACCTTCGAGAGGAATAAGGGGTTGGGGTGGAGAGATATACTTCTCCCACTCCAACGGTTCGAAAGGCGGCTTTGCAAAAGCTGACAAGACCACATCCAGATCCCAGCTCGCCATTGAGCAGGTCCTAGCTGGACGCAGGTGACGAACCCCCTTCATAAACCTGGAGACCAAGGGATGGCGCCCCACTGGCCTGTCCATCCACCTAGATATAGCGGCCAAATACCCTCTCAGTGTAGAGGCTTCCAAGCCCTCATCCAAGCGAGACTGCAGGTATTGGAGGACATACTGCATCCCGCATGACTTGGGCACAACCTCAATACCAGTGCACCAACAACAGAACAACCGCCATCGCAACTGGTAGCGCAACTCTGCACTGGTAGCGCAACTCTGCAACCGCCAGCGCAACTCTGCATGGTGTTCATTACGCCCTCCTGTAGTCCTAACAAGGACCATTGGTGCCATTCAGCGGCCAATCCCACAGACTGAGGCGATGCGGTCGCGGATACCACAGAGCCTGAGACAGCAGGCTTTCAAGTCACATTCAAAGACTGGGGGGTCCCGGCTTCAGTCGCCGATTCCGCCCTATAATCTCCCGGTCCGGGAGGACCATGGCAGCTATCATGGTGTCCATGGTTGGGTACTCCCGGAGGCCGAGTGACTCTGTGCCCTCAACATAACTCCATGGTCCAGTCTCTGCTGTGAGTCGGAAGCTGAGAACACCACATAAACACCCTCTCTGCATGGCTCAAACCCAGGCAGTGCATACACAAGGTATGTGGATCCCAAGGAGGGATGCCACCATCACACCTGTCACAAATGGAAACCATAAGCTCAGCCAGGCCAACAAGGCCACAGAGCAGGGGTCCGACACCCTGGGAGAACTTATGTCATGACCCGCTTGGAGGAATAGGAACCGGTGAGGGGTAAATTACCCAGTACCTCTGCAAAAAAATGGGGAAGACCCGTGTGGGAAAAGCAGGCAGACAAAAAAAAAGCAACCAGGTAATGGATTTGATTTATTTGTTTTTTGTTTTTGTTTTACGCCAACTGCAATATTACCTAGCCGTTTTAATATCCAAGCAGTAAAAACAGCACCATATGATGGAGTAACTCCATAGTTAATGTTTCAACGGAGTGGAAAGCCCACCACGATACTCTTACACTCTGCAGGGGAAAGAACAAGAAAAAAAAGCTGCAGGGTAATTAACAGAGTACCCACGCCATAAAGCAATTCACAACACACACATAGAACAAGCCAGTCGGCAAGTTGTGTAAGGTAAATTCCAGTTTGTGGCAGCACCACAATACTAATGGATGCACACGGAGTCGAAGTGTAACTCTAACGTAACGCAAGTACGACAAACCACGGGCAGAAGATACAGATCAACTGCGACAGCGAATGGAGCACTCAATTTCAGATTTTCCACTTCCTGTCAGGAAGTTTGCTGCAAAATGAGTTCTGTTTTACTCACAGATATAATTCAAACGGTTTTAGAAACTAGAGAGTGTTTTCTATCCAATAGTAATAATAATATGCATATTGTACGAGCAAGAATTGAGTACGAGGCCGTTTGAAATGGGCACCTTTTATCCAGGCTACTCAATACTGCCCCTGCAGCCCAAACAGGTTAACTTCTCTGCGCTACGGATCCCTTTAGCGGGATCATTTTCCTAAACAACCGCTGAATTGCAGGGAGCAAAATATTACAAAAAATATTTATAATCATGCAATCACAAGTGAAATATACCAAAACACAGCTTAGCTTGTTGTTAATCCACCTATCTTGTCAGATTTTGAAAATATGCTTTGCAGCGAAAGCAATCCAAGCTTTTGTGAGTGTATCAATCAATGCTACAACAGCTAGCCCCAAATTAGCATGGTCACGAAAGTCAGAAAAGCAATAAAATTAATCGTCGACTTGATAATCTTCAGATGTTTGCACTCACGAGACTCCCAGTTACACAACAAATGTTATTTTGTTCGATAAATATTACTTTTATAACAAAAATTTGGGTTGGGCGTTATGTTCAGAAAACCAAACCTCGTTCTGTTCGACGAAAATTCCAAAAAGTATCCGTAATGTTCGTGAAACATGTCAAATGTTTTTTATAATCAATCCTCAGGTTGTTTTTAACAAACATAATCGATAATATTTCACCGGACCGTAACCTATTCAATAAAAGAGAGAAAGAAAATGGAGAGCTACCCCTCTCGCGGCAGGAACTAATCAGAGGACACCTGACTAGTTTTGAAAAATCTCGCTCATTTTTCAAAAAAAAGCCTGAAACTAGTCTAAAGCCTGGTCACAGCCTGAGGAAGCCATTGGAAAAGGAATCTGGTTGATACCCCTTTAAATGTAAGAAAGACGGGCCAGGAAACACAGATAAAATATGCAAAAAATCCCTTCCGGGTTAGATTTCCTCAGGTTTTCGCCTGCAGAATCAGTTTTGTTATACTCACAGACAATATTTTGACAGTTTTGGAAACTTTGGAGTGGCGCGACACGTTCTCTTCATTTTCTCGGCGGTCTGTATGTTTGAGTACAAACTTTCTGAAGTTTGCTTGTAAGTCACCGGAAAGTGTAATATCTTGCGTGGAAGTATACTTATTGGCTGAAAACACTCCAAAGTTTCCAAAACTGTCAAAATATTGTCTGTGAGTATAACAAAACTGATTCTGCAGGCGAAAACCTGAGGAAATCTAACCCGGAGGATTTTGCGTATTTTATCTGTGTTTCCGGCCCGTCTTTTCTTCCATTTAAAGGGGTATCAACCAGATTCCTTTTCCAATGGCTTCCTCAGGCTGTGACCAGGCTTTAGACATAGTTTCAGGCTTTTATTTTGAAAAATGAGCGAGATTTTTCAAAACTAGTCAGGTGTCTCTGATTAGTTCCTGCGCGCAGAGGGTAGCTCCATTTTCTTTCTCTCTTTTATTGAATAGGTTACGGTCCGGTTGAAATATTATCGATTATGTTTGTTAAAAACAACCTGAGGATTGATTATAAAAAACATTTGACATGTTTCTACGAACATTACGGATACTTTTTGGAATTTTCGTCGAACAGAACGAGGCTTTGTTTTCTGAACATAACGCCCAACCAAATTTTTGTTATAAATGTAATATTTATCGAAACAAATAACATTGTTGTGTAACTGGAGTCTCGTGAGTGCAAACATCGAAGATTATCAAAGGTAAGCGATTATATTATTGCTTTTCTGACTTTCGTGACCATGCTAATTTGGGGCTAGCTGTTGTAGCATTGATTGATACACTCACAAAAGCTTGGATTGCTTTCGCTGCAAAGCATATTTTCAAAATCTGACAAGATAGGTGGATTAACAACAAGCTAAGCTGTGTTTTGGTATATTTCACTTGTGATTGCATGATTATAAATATTTTTTGTAATATTTTGCTCCCTGCAATTCAGCGGTTGTTTAGGAAAATGATCCCGCTAAAGGATCCGTAGCGCAGAGAAGTTAACCTGTTTGGGCTGCAGGGGCAGTATTGAGTAGCCTGGATAAAAGGTGCCCATTTCAAACGGCCTCGTACTCAATCTTGCTCGTACAATATGCATATTATTATTACTATTGGATAGAAAACACTCTCTAGTTTCTAAAACCGTTTTAATTATATCTGTGAGTAAAACAGAACTCATTTTGCAGCAAACTTCCTGACAGGAAGTGGAAAATCTGAAATCGATGCTCTGTTCTAGGGCCTGCTATAAATGTGCTTGATATTTATTAGTATACATGCACTTCATACGCCTTCCACTAGATGTCAACAGGCAGTGAGAGAAGAAATGGAGTGTATAACATGATCTGAGGTCGAATAAAAGCTCTTGGCATGACGTGACCCCAATTTCCTGTTTTCTGGAACGTGCGAGAAGGGACCTGGTATTGCCTTCTGTAAAGCTGTCGTTATAGACGACTAATATCTCCGGCTTTGATTTTATTTGATAATGTGACAATATCATCGTAAAGTATGTTTTTCAATATAGTTTTATTAGATTATTGAAATTTTTTCGGGACGTTAGGCGTGTTGCTTTGTCTGCGTTTGTTCACGAAGGAGAGCTTCGCGCCACTTGCTAGCTTTCCGTGGTAATTGACTGGAGAAGAGGACATTCTAAAACCAAACAACGATTGTTCCCGACAAAGGACCCCTGTGTACAACATTCTGATGGAAGATCATCAAAAGTAGGACCCATTTATTTGATGCTATTTCATATATCTGTCGAACATGTTGTACTAGTAGTTGCGCCCAGATTTTGGTCACTATCTCGCTATAACTAAGCTGGATGTCGTAATGAAGTTATTTTTAGAATTCTAACACGGCGATTGCATTAAGAACTAATGTATCTATCATTTCCTATACAACATGTATTTTTTAGTAACGTTTATGAATAGTTATTTGGTCAGAATAGTTGAGTGTCATAAAAATATCCGGACTTTCTTGGAAAAGATGCTACGTTAGCACAATGTATAACCACTGATTTCAGCTCTAAATATGCACATTTTCGAACAAACATAAGTGTAGTATAACCTGATGTTATAGGACTGTCATCTGAGAAGCTATCAAGGTTAGTCAAAAATTATATATCTTTTGCTGGTTTGTTACGATCGCTAACTTGCTGCTGGTAAATGGCTTGTGTTTCTGGCTATTGTGGTAAGCTAATATAATGCTATATTGTGTTTTCGCTGTAAAACACTTAAGAAATCGGAAATATTGGCTGGATTCACAAGATCCTTGTCTTTCATTGCTGTACACCATGTATTTTTCAGAAATGTTTTTATGATGAGTATTTAGGTATTTCACGTTGGTGTCTGTAATTACTCTGGCTGCTTCGGTGCTATTTGTGACGGTAGCTGTGATGGTAGCTGCAATGTAAAACTGATTTATACTCAAATATGCAAATTTTTCGAACAAAACATAGATTTATTTGTTATAAACAGTTATAAGACTGTCATCTGATGAAGTTGTTTCTTGGTTAGTTTGGTTGGTTCTTGGTTAGTTAGGTTGGTTTTGTGCATGCTACCTGTGCTGTGAAAAATGTCTGTCCTTTTTTGTATTTGGTGGTGAGCTAACATAAATATACGTGGTGTTTTCGCTGTAAAACATTTTAAAAATCGGACATGTTGGCTGGATTCACAAGATGTTTATCTTTCATTTGCTGTATTGGACTTGTTAATGTGTGAAAGTTAAATATTTCTAAAAAATATATTTTGAATTTCGCGCCCTGCACTTGAAGTGGCTGTTTTCATATTGTGCCCGGCTTCGGGCTTGCAGCCCAAAGAAGTTAAACAACTTATTATGTGACTTGTTAAGCACATTTTTACTCCTGAACGTACTTAACAAAGGGGTTGAATACTTATTACATTTTTATTAAAGCTGCAATATGTAACTTTTTGGATGACCTGACCAAATTCACTTAGAAACATGAGTTATAGATCTGTCATTCTAAATGAAAGCAAGTCTAAGAAGTGGTTCATCTGTTCTATGTACGCTGTTTCTATACTTCCCATTCTTAAGTTTCATTTTTGCATCTTTTATTTTCAGTTTTGTACACCAGCTTCAAACAGCTGAAATTACAATATTTTTAGTTATTGAAAATATATTTCACAGCGGTTTGGATGGTACAAGGATTCTCTACTACACTATACATTACTTGTTTTGTCACATGAACTGAAATTAGGTGAACTATTAGAAATTTTGCAACCTAGAAATGGCGGAGTGATTTATGCATATTGAACCTTGAATTTGTAAACATTTATTAAAACAACATTTCTTTTTGACATTGTATTGTGTGTAGATCAGTAGCACAAAATATACATTTCATCAATTTTAAGAGCTAGGTAAATTAATAATCTGTTTAGAAGGGGTTTGTAAAGACGAATGTGAAACGAGTCATATGGAAGCAAACTGAATATCATATCAACATGGCCCCTTTTCCACAGCTATACATAGCTGTGTCGTTATTTAGAATTTAAATTGTATGAGCTCATAATTTGCATTGATGAAACTTGGAGACCCAAGCTACAGAGCCTTCAGAAAGTATTCATACCCCTTGACTTTTTCCACATTTTGTTATGTTACAGCCTGCAGTTAAACTTCTTGACGCACGGATCCCTTCATCAACAACCGCTTAATTACAGAGCGCCAAGTTAAAAAAAATTTGCTAAATATATTTATATTCATGAAATCACAAGCGCAATATAGCAAAACACAGCTTAGCTTGTTGTTAATCCACCTGTCGTGTCAGATTTAGAAAATATGCTTTACAGCGAAAGCAATCCGAGTTTATCGATCACTAGACAAAACATTAAGAACACCTAGCAGCCATGTAGATTGGTCACGAAAGCCAGAAAAGCAATAAAATGAATCGCTTACCTTTGATGATCTTCGGATGTTTGCACTCACGAGACTCCCAGTTACACAATAAAATGTTCCTTTTGTTCGATAAAGAATTTTTTTATATAAAAAAAACTCCATTTGTTTGGCGCGTTATGTTCAGTACTCCACAGCCTTAGGCAAGTCATCAAGGCTTGACGAAAATTCCATATAGTATCCGTAAAGGTCGTAGAAAGATGTCAAACGTTTTTAATAATCAATCCTCAGGTTGTTTTTAACATCAATAATATTTCAACCGGACTGTAAACTATTACAGAAAGAAAATGTCGAGCAACCAGTGTCGCGCGCAAGAACTAAGGGAGGGACATCCGTCTATCCACTGACGCGTTTTGATAAATCTCGCTTATTTTTCAAAATAAAAGCTTGAAACTATGTCTAAAGACTGTTCACACCCCGAGGAAGCCACATGAAAAGGAATCTGGTTGATATCCCTTTAAATGGACGAAAGGCAGGCAATGGAACAGTTAATTTTCCAAATAGAGTCACTTCCGGGTTGGATTTCCTCAGGTTTTTGCCTGCAAAATCAGTTCTGTTATACTCACAGACAATATTTTGACCGTTTTGGAAACTTTAGAGTGTTTTCTATCCTACTCTGTCAATTATATGAATATTCTATCATCTGGACCTGAGAAATAGGCAGCTTACAATGGGAACGTTATTTTTCCAAACATAAAAAATCTGCCCCCTAGCTTCAAGAGGTTAACTTCTTTGGGACTGGGGGGCAGTATTGAGTAGCTTGGATAATAAGGTGCCCAGTGTAAACTGCCTGCTACTCAGGCCCAAAAGCTAGAATATGCATATAATTAGTCGATTTGGATAGAAAACACTCTGAAGTTTCTAAAACTGTTTGAATGATGCCTGTGAGTATAACAGAACTCATATGGCAGGCAAAAATCTGAGAAAAAATCCAACCAGGAAGTGGGAAATCTGAGGTTTGTAGTTTTTCAAGTCATTGCCTATCGAATATACAGTGTCTATGGGGTCATATTGCACTTCCTAAGGCTTCCACTAGATGTCAACAGTCTTTAGAACCTTGTTTCAGGCTTCTAATGTGAAGGGGGAGAGAATAAGAGCTGTTTCAATCAGGTGTCTGGCAGAATGCCACGAGCTCAGTCAGGCTCACGCCCGTGAGAGGTAGCTGCGTTCCTTTTCCTTTCTAAAGACAAAGGAATTGTCCGGTTGAAACATTATTGAAGATTTATGATAAAAACATGCTAAAGATTGATTCTATACATCGTTTGACATGTTTCTACGAACTGTAATATAACTTTTTTGACTTTTCGTCTGAACTAAGCGATCGCGCATTGAGCATTTGGATTACTGGGTTAAACGCGCGAACAAAAAGGAGGTATATGGACTTTATCGAACAAAACAAACATTTATTGTGGAACTGGGATTCCTGGGAGTGCATTCCGATGAAGATCATCAAAGGTAAGTTAATTATATTTATAACGCTATTTCTGAGTTTTGTGACACCTCTCCTTCTTCTTCTCCTTCTTCTCTCCTTCTCCTTCTTCTTCTGGAAAATGGCTGTATGTTTTTCTGTGACTTGGCGCTGACCAAACATAATCGCAAGGTGTGCTTTCGCCGTAAAGCCTTTTTTAAATCTGACACAGCGGTTGCATTCTTTGCATTGATTTGATGTGGCTCTCTGCACTTTCACCGGATGTTTGTTTGAGACAATGCATTTCTGAACATAAAACACCAATTTCAAATGGGATTTTTGGACATAAAGATTAACTTAAACGAACAAAACACACATTTATTGTGTAACATGAAGTCCTGTGAGTGTCATCTGATGAAGATCATCAAAGGTTAGTGATTAATTTAATCGCTATTTCTGACATTTGTCAGCCCTCTCCTTGGCTGGAAAATGGCTGTATGGTTTTCTGTGACTAGGTGCTGACCTAACATAATCGTTTGGTGTGCTTTCGCCGTAAAGCCTATTTGAAATCGGACACTTTGGCTGGATTTACAAGAAGTTTACCTTTAAAATGGTGTATAATACTTGTATGTTTGAGGAATTTTAATTATGGGATTTCTGTTGTTTTGAATTTGGCGCCCTGCAATTTCACTGGCTGTTGGCGAGGTGGTAAGCTAGCGTCCCACATATCCCAGAGAGGTTTTAACAATACCTCTCATCAATTTATAAATTACAGTGCATATTTATCTCCGGTATTGAACATACTGCATTCCGTCTTAAATTTGATCGTTTATTTACATATTATGGTACTTGAGGATTGATTAGAAACAATTGTTTGGACAAAGTTTATTGGTAACTTTTCGGATTCCTTTGTCTGCATGTTGAACGAGTGGAACGGGTGGATTACTGAATCAAACTCGCCAACTAAACTGACTTTTTTGGGATATAAAGAAGGACTTTATCGAACAAAATTACAATTTATTGTGTAGCTGGGGTCCTTGGGATTGCAAACAGAGGAAGATCTTCAAAGGTAAGTGATTTATTTTATTGCTCTTTCAGATTTTTGTGACACCTCTGCTGGTTTAGAAAATGTTTTTAATGCTAGTGTAAGCGGGGCGCTGTCCTCAAATAATCGCATGGTATGCTTTCGCCGTAAAGCCTTTTTGAAAGCTGACAAAGCGGTTGGGTTAACAAGAAGTTTTTAAACGATGTAAGACACTTGTATTTTCATGAATGTATTTTGAATTTCGCGCTCTGCAATTTCACAGGATGTTGTCGAGGTGGGTCGCTAGCGGCACGCCTAGCCCAAAGAGGTTCTATCTATGTCAAGTAAGGAAACGTACAGTAATTCAAAGTTGGTTAGCAATAAAGATATTTATAAATAAGTCAAGGAACAGCAGCTGCTGAAAATACTATTCCACTTCACAGCAGGTTCAAGAAGATATTTACAAAAATTGTTTGAGTTTCATGTGTCTCACCCAACAGCACGAGGTTGGCGCCTGAAACTGATCATTTAAATCTACAGTAGGCTTAAGATATAACTGTAAAGAAATAGTGTGTTAGAGTGATATTTACACTAGGCTTCCATTTACAGTTAAAAACAGTATTTTACCTATAATGCAGTGCAACCTACAGCATTAATGCTGTAAAACAGATTCCCAGTATTTTACTGTGCATTTTACTGTTGAAATTACAGAAAAGTCTTACCCAAACTGCCTCATGTTCTTTTAGTATGTGAGGGAGAGAGAGTTATAGAAACCCGTCTCATTTGATCGTTTGACTCACACAGGTCACACGGCAAATGGACAACAACCGGCGAACAAGCCACACTCATCCTTTGGAAAGATTCCCCTTGGAAAGATTCCCCTCCTCTCTCTCTTCCTAACCCCCTCCCCACCCCTCCGTGCATCCTTTGTCATTTATTATAATTCCGATCTCCTCGCTTGTCATTAGCAAGCTGCCTGCTAATGAATTTTCTTATCTCCCAACTTCAATGGCCGCCATGATAAGGTTTTTATTCATTTTAGTATTAGTGAGCCAGATCAGAGAAAAGCGAGAAGAGCGGAACATCGCCTGGGGATGAAGGAGAGAATAGACCGACTCTCGAGTGGTGGAAGCTCGGTCCAAACTGGACCTATCCTTCTCTTATTGTATGTATGGGGGAGGATGAGAGTATTCACAGAGTGCTAAATGCAGAGATATGGAGACAAACAGGTGGTATTGTAAAAACGAGAGAACGAGGGAATGAAATTGTATGTGTATGAGGGCAAAAAGAAAGTAAAGAATGGTATGGAACGGTAGAGAGAAGACGATAAGGGATTGAGAGGAAGAGAACATGCCACTTTGAGAGAGGGGGAATAGAAAAGGAAAAGAGAAAAGAAGAGAGAGAGAGCAGATGGGAGTGTTCTGGTCTGTTGCGACTGTTCCTTAGTGGAATTAATGTCCATGAGAGGGTGGTCTCGACCCACTAACTCCCTCCTAACTCCATCTGCACCCCCCTCCTGCCCCCTATAGGTGCCCGTGAAGGGTGTGCCTCTAGCAGCAGTTAGTTACCAAGTGGCCCATGTCACCCCTCACACAGTGGCATCCTCCTCCAAAACAGCGCATGTTGGATTAAAAGTCTCACACACACAGAAACACACACACACACACAGCGATGTAAGTACTTCGGTAAAAAATACTTTAAAGTACTTTACTTTACTATTTATATTTTTGACAACGTTTACTTTTACTCCACTACATTCCTAAAGAAAAAACATTTTCCCTGACACCCAAAAGTAATCGTTACATTTCGAATGCTCAGGCAGGACAGCAATATGGTCCAATTCAAGAACCTATCAATATAACGTATTGTCTTCTCTACTGCCTCTGATCTGGCGGACTCACTAAACACAAATACTGTGTTTGTAAATTATTTTTTAGTGTTGGACTATGCCTGTCTGTCCGTGAATTTAAAAAACATAATTTATCCTCTCTTGGGTAGGGGGCAGTATTTTCACATCCGGATGAAAAGCGTGCACAAAGTAAACTTTTGGGAAAGTTTATTAGTAACGTTTGGGATTCATTTTGTATGCATTTTGATGGAGGGAAACTGGGTGGATTATTGACTGAAGCGTGCCAGCTAAACTGAGTTTTTATGGATATAAAGAAGGACATTATCGAACAAAAGGACCATTTGTGATGTAACTGGGACCTTTTGGAGTGCCAACAGAAGAAGATCATCAAAGGTAAGGCATTTATTATATTGCTATTTCTGACTTTCGTGTAAAGCCTTTTGGAAATCTGACACAGCGGCTGGATTAACAAGAAGTTAAGCTTTATTTTGATGTATTACACTTGTGATTTTATGAAAGTTAAATATTGATAATTCTGTAGTTTGAATTTCGCACTCTGCAATTTCACTGCTCATAAGAAGATAAGGAATTTGATGTAGAATTTACTTTTACTCAAGTATGACAATTGAGTACTTTTTCCACCACTGTACATTTAAAACCAGATACTTTTAGACTTTTACTCAAGTAGTATTTTACTGGGTGACTTTCACTTTTACTTAAATTTTATATTAAGGTATCTAGAACTTTTACTCAAGTATGACAATTGAGTACTTTTTCCACCACTGCACATACACACATATACCCGCTCGCCCGCACACACACATGCACACACACACCTCCCTGCACCACAACCTGTTAAGTGTTAAACACATACTCCTGACACCCCTCCTGTTAACGCAGTGTGTCTGGTGTGTGATGAAGTGAAAGGGAGACTATGGAGCTATGGAAATAAAAGAACACTTAATGTGACATAATGTATTCACACGTTTAGCACTGATATAAGAGAAGAAGTGGATAACACCCCCCCCCTACACACAAACACACACACACATCCCACTCACCCCCCCACCCACCATCATGAGCCATCATCAGGGGTGACAAATAAAGCGAATCCAAAGCTGAAGGTCACAGTAAGGTAAACTACCTATTTGACCTGAAGACAACCCCAGTAGGAAAACCATGAGTGATACCTCAAGTAAACCATCACACCACTACTCCATCAATAGGCCTTTAGTGTCTCTGAGCCCGGACCAACAGTACTGTAGAGGACAGAGAGGTGTTACTGCACATCATACACCTCTGGTGTAACTGGTGCGCTTCTTGTGTAGTTCTGGTTCTGTTTAGCACGAGCAGGTCCAGCAGGTAAGACAGCTATTTGGCATGGCTGATGGAACCAGCTACCACAGGACCCAACAGCTTCATTACACCCGGCCATTTGAAACCAGCAGCCATGGTCATGTGAGAGCTGCTGCCAATGCTAACTGTCCACATGTCCTGCTCTGTGCTTCGGGGGAGACAGTTATTGCTTCAGGAGGAAAATTGGAGTGTGAATCGCACGTCTTGGCCTACACATATGGCTCTGTTTTTCTGTCTTGGATGAGTAGAGGAGAGAGAGAAACAGAGAGAGGAGAGGAGGGAGGGAGAAAAAGAAGGGAAACTTTAATTTGTTTTCTGAAGCCTAGCGCCCATTACAGAAATGTGTTTACCAGTCTCGACTCTGCCACATTAACGACACTTGGTTGCCTCTCCCAAACAAACTGCCTGAAATAGGTTCATATTTGACTCATGTATCCTCCAAATGTCCTCATAGCTCTCTCTCTCTCTCTCTCCTGAAGACTTCAGTTTGTCACGCTGATGAAGGGCTGACCCAAAGGTGTCATGGTCCAGTAGAAGGGTGGCTTCACACTAAATGGGAACTAATTCGTCAAAGGTGAAACGAGCTGGAACTGGCCTCACTGTAATGGCATCTTAGAAAGACCCCTATAAACACAGAGGTCTGTGTACTATTGATGATGCTGCACATAGTGGAGCCGTTTTGACATCCACTTGTCAAAGTGAGCTTTGCAGGTTCCAGCTCATAGGTTTGATGGGAAGTAAGGACAAATTTAGAGGGCATGTTTATCGTTCAAGGCTTGAAATAGGAGGGTTTGAGGGGGTATGAAAATATGATATGATGTTATATGCGTGTGTGTCTGTGCACGCATGCACAGACACACACGCACACACAGAGTGTGCCCCCAATCTTTTCTCTCAGCAATCATTTTTGGTTCACTAATCCAGTGGCTCATCCCTTTGTTTCAGATGACAAACCCAGCTGCCAAAAACATGAACACAATAAAAAAAATCCTTCTCAAACAAAGAAACAAGCATTGTTAACCTAATTCTTTGATTTCAACTTCAATCGCCTCTGTGTAACGTGGGGGATTGAACCGTAGATAATTATTCCTGTAGCCCGAAAATACACCACCTTTTTGTATACGTGTGTTAAGGTCCTCGGGACTAATCTAAAACACACAGGTTCTTTAACATCAAGGAGTAGCGCGTGGTAATAATATGCAGAGGTAGCAATCACTCCTTATGAGTTACACAATACACACCAATATCTTTGTCTTCGGCTCCAGGTACCCGGTCCCGGGAAGCTCTCGTACAAAGTCCCTATCACAGGACAAAAGAAAAACATTATACAGTGGGGTAAAAAAGTATTTAGTCAGCCACCAATTGTGCAAGTTCTCCCACTTAAAAAGATGAGAGAGGCCTGTAATTTTCATCATAGGTACACTTCAACTATGACAGACAAAATGAGGGCGAAAAAAATGATTTATTTGCAAATTATGGTGGAAATAAGTATTTGGTCAATAACAAAAGTTTATCTCAATACTTTGTTATATACCCTTTGTTGGCAATGACAGAGGTCAAACGTATTCTGTAATCTTCAAGGTTTTCACACACTGATGCTGGTATTTTGCCCATTCCTCCATGCAGATCTCCTCTAGAGCAGTGATGTTTTGGGGCTGTTGCTGGGCAACACGGACTTTCAACTCCCTCCAAAGATTTTCTATGGGGTTGAGATCTGGAGACTGGCTAGGCCACTCCAGGACCTTGAAATGCTTCTTACGAAGCCACTCCTCGTTGCCCGGGCGGTGTGTTTGGATCATTGTCATGCTGAAAGACCCAGCCACATTTCATCTTCAATGCCCTTGCTGATGGAAGGAGGTTTTCACTCAAAATCTCACGATACATGGCCCCATTCATTCTGTCCTTTACACGGATCAGTCGTCCTGGTCCCTTTGCAGAAAAACAGCCCCAAAGCATGAGTTTCCACCCCATGCTTCACAGTAGGTATGGTGTTCTTTGGATGCAACTCAGCATTCTTTGTCCTCCAAACACGACGAGTTGAGTTTTTACCAAAAAGTTATATTTTGGTTTCATCTGACCATATGACATTCTCCCAATCTCTTCTGGATCATCCAAATGCTCTCTAGCAAACTTCAGACGGGCCTGGACATGTACTGGCTTAAGCAGGGGGACACGTCTGGCACTGCAGGCTTTGAGTCCCTGGCGGCGTAGTGTGTTACTGTGGTAGGCTTTGTTACTTTGGTCCCAGCTCTCTGCAGGTCATTCACTAGGTCCCCCCGTGTGGTTCTGGGATTCTTGCTCACCGTTCTTGTGATCATTTTTGACCCCACGGGGTGAGATCTTGCGTGGAGCCCAGATCGAGGGAGATTATCAGTGGTCTTGTATGTCTTCCATTTCCTATAATTGCTCCCACAGTTGATTTCTTCAAACCAAGCTGCTTACCTATTGCAGATTCAGTCTCCCAGCCTGGTGCAGGTCTACCAAATTTGTTTCTGGTGTCCTTTGACAGCTCTTTGGTCTTGGCCGTAGTGGAGTTTGGAGTGTTACTGGTTGAGGTTGTGGACAGGTTGTCTTTTATACTGATAACAAGTTCAAACAGGTGCCATTAATACAGGTAACGAGTGGAGACAGAGGAGCCTCTTAAAGAAGAAGTTACAGGTCTGTGAGAGCCAGAAATCTTGCTTGTTTGTAGGTGACCAAATACTTATTTTCCACCATAATTTGCAAATAAATTCACAAAAAATCCTACAATGTGATTTTCTGGATTTTTTTTCTCATTTTGTCTGTCATGGTTGAAGTGTACCTATGATGAGAATTACAGGCCTCTCTCATCTTTTTAAGTGGGAGAACTTGCACAATTGGTGGCTGACAATACTTTTTTGCCCCACTGTATGTACAAATCCACAATTCAATTCTATAGAGGCCTGAGCCATGGCATACACACAGATGAGATCAATATTAATCACAGGCAAAGAACATGTGTTGCATAACACCACAGGAGGGCGTACCCAGGGAGAAGGAGAGCAGGTTCAACTGGCCAGGTTAATAAATACTGAAGGCCTCACCAACTGCGTTGCGATCTTTGCGTCCAAAATCCCGAAAAAATACAGATGACGATTTTGACGTACGAAACCATTCACACCAAGTCAGATGCATTTTTTCCCTCCCCAATGGTCATTCTCAGTGCAATATGTCGTTCAAAGTGGCTAGACAGGACGCAGTAACGAAAGAAAAATCATACACTACTGAACTGGGAAAAAAATAAGCTACTGAAAACATTAGCATAGGCTATTCATCCTATAGGATGAATCATGAAAGGAGCTTGGCTACATTTCATTCAGTTGCATCCCATTTAAGAGAGAACACAAAACTGGCACCTGTCGTCATTCCTCGCACATATGCTGACGATTATGTCGCTTGCTGCCTACAGTTTCCTTTCTATCTGATTAAAGAGATGAAGCCCAGACAAGCTAGGCCTATTTTAGGAAACTTTCTGAATGGACATATAGAATTTGTGAACTCATACACGCACACCCACCCACCTAAAAAGGACCCGTCAATCAAAGCAGACTGCAGCGCATCTCAATCAGACACATAAGCAAATGACATATCTAATTTCCACAAAACTTATTAAAAACCTTGCCTTAGCTTCAAATCCTTTCTGTATGATATCAAAAAAGAGTCTACATCATAGGATAATGCTAAATCAATGCAGCCTATCATATGAATTGACGAAGGGGAGATATAGACACAGCTGTGATACTGGCTAGACCTACAGTACCAGTCAAAAGTTTGGACACACATACGCATTCAAGGTTTTTTATTTATTTTTACAATTTTCTACATTGTAGATTAACAGTGAAGACATCAAAACTATGCAATAACACATATGGAATCATGTAGTGACTAAAAAAGTGTTTAACAAATCAAAATATATTTTAGATTCTTCAAAGTAGCTACCGTTTGCCTTGATGACAGCTTTGCACACTCTTGGCATTCTCTCAACCAGCTTCACCTTGAATGCTTTTCAAACAGTCTTGAAGGAGTTCCCACATATGCTGAGCACTTGTTGGCTGCTTTTCCTTCACTCTGCGGTCCAACTCATCCAAAACCATCTTAATTGGGTTGAGGTTGGGTGATTGTGGAGGCCAGGGCATCTGATGCAGCACTCCATCACTCTCATTCTTGGTCAAATAGCCCTTGCACAGCCTGGAGGTGTGTTGGGTCAAATGATAGTCCCACTATGCGCAAACCAGATGGGATGGAGTATCGCTGCAGAATGCTGTGGTAGCCATGCTGGTTAAGTGTGCCTTGAATTCTAAATAAATCGGTGTCACCAGCAAAGTACCGTCACACCATCACACTTCCTCCTTCATGCTTCACGGTGGGAACCACACATGCAGAGATCATCCGTTCACCTACTCTGTGTCTCACAAAGACACGGTGGTTGGAACCAAAAATCTCACATTTGGACTCATCACACCTGATATTTCCACCGGTCTAATGTCCTTTGCTCGTGTTTCTTGGACCAAGCAAGTCTCTTTTTCTCATTGGTGTCCTTTAGTAGTGGTTTCTTTGCAGCAATTCGACCATGAAGGCCTGATTCACGCAGTCTCCTCTGAACAGTCGATGTTGAGATGTGTCTGTTAATTGAACTCTGTGAAGCATTTATTTGGGCTGCAATTTCTGAGGCTGGAAACTCTAATGAACTTATCCTCTGCAGCAGAGGTAACTCTGGGTCTTCCTTTCCTGTGGCAGTCCTCATGAGACACAGTTTCATCATAGCTCTGGATGGTTTTTGTGACTGCACTTGAAGAAACTTTAAAAGTTCTTGAAATGTTCCAGATTTACTGACCTTCATGTCTTAAACTAATGATGTACTGTCGTTTCTCTTTGCTTATTTGACCTGTTCTTGCCATAATATGGACTTGGTCTTTTACCAAATTGGGCTATCTTCTGTATACCACCCCTACCTTGTCACAACACAACTGATTGGCTCAAACGCATTAAGGAAAGAAAGAAATTCCACTATTTAATTTTTAACAAGGTACACCTGTTAATTGAAATGCATTCCAGGTGACTACCTCATGGAGCTAGTTGAGATACATTGTGTGCAAAGCTGTCATCAAGGCAAAAGGTGGCTACTTTGAAGAATCTCAAATGTAAAATATATTTTGATTTGTTTAACACTTGTTTGGTTTCTACAAGATTCCATATGTGTTACTCAGTGGAGGCTCCTGAAGAGGATGCTCCTCTCGTGGTCATAGGCTTATAGGGTTTTTGGCTGGGCACTTGAGGGGTGGCAGCATTGAAACAGGTTTATGGGATTGTCCCGATTTCTTACCTGGACGCCAATCGGTTGTTGAAGGACGCTAAATGAGCATTATGGGTACAGCAGTGGAGGCTTCTCAGAGGAGGAAGGGGAGGACCATCCTCCTCAGTGAAATGTCATGAAAATATAAAGTGAAACACTAAAAAAGTTATCCTTTTTAGATAAAACTATACTAAATATATTAATATGT
Organism: Salvelinus sp. IW2-2015; assembly: GCF_002910315.2. Taxonomy (NCBI): domain Eukaryota; kingdom Metazoa; phylum Chordata; class Actinopteri; order Salmoniformes; family Salmonidae; genus Salvelinus; species Salvelinus sp. IW2-2015. Next base: position 2,737,041 of record NW_019942514.1, on the reverse strand, counting down.
CACCAAATAATTGATTAAAACACACTGTTTTGCAATGAAGGTCTATAGTAACTTCAACAACACTCTCTGGGGTAGCACCATGGTGTAGCCGGAGGTCCTCCTCTGAGTACATTGACTTCAATACAAAACCTAGGAGGCTCGTAGGCCTCACCCCCTTCCATAGACCTACATGGTAATTATGACCACTTCCTGAGGACGTCCTCCAACCAATCAAAGCTTTTTACCAGTATGAATTGACAAGTTATCCATCCAATCATAGGATTAGAATCAGAGAATGAACCTAGTGTGTTGTATGGGGGTTGTTCCGCAGAGCATTATTGGGTGGTTCTATGTGATGAGAAGCTTGGTGACATTATTGGATAGAGATTGAAAAGTGACAATTGAGCATTTTTGGGATATTATTCAATTCAAATTCATTTCTTCAAATTACAGGAGACAGAGGAGGTAGGTTATACGTTTTTTTCTTGGTTATATAACTATATTTTTGTATCCAGTTAGTGCAATTTATTTAAATTTGCCTTTCTGACTTCAGTAGCAAGTAGCTAGCTAGCTACCAGCTCGAGTGCACCTTTCTCCACCAACGCTTCCGCAAATGTTGTTGACTTTTTGTTGAAGACCCCCTTTCATTCTCTGGGGTAGACGGAAAAGGTGCGAATTAAAACTGATTGTGACCTCTGCCTGAGAAGGATGAAAAGGTGAGGGCGTTCAATACCAATTGGTATCAAAGGTATAGCTGGTTAACAGGTTACATCAAGTTGACTGTATTGCTGGCCTTGCCTGGTTTTTGGAAAGTCTGAGCCTTGGGCGAAAGAGGTACACTGACCTGAAAAACATCAATCTTTCAGCTAAATGGCAAAACAAAAGCAGGGAGTATATCAAAGCCCACATCAGATTCAAGGTACTGGGGAAAAGCCGTATCAGTCATGACGAAGGTCTGCATATTCAAACTGTGCAACACAACGAGAAAATTTGAAGAAAGCGGCTCATCAACACCACTGCGTTTTTGAGCATGCAATAATTGGCGTTTAGAGGACACGATGAGAGAGAATGTTCCGCTAACAAGTGCAACTACAAGGAGCTTGCAGCGGTAATTGCACGTTACGATGCTTTACTTGCTGAACATATGGAACTTTCTACTGTCTTATTAGGATGTCGAAATCAATTCAGAATGATTTGATAGCTTCCATCGCATCATCCATTAAAAGTTAGATTAAAGAGACGTTGAAGCAGCGCATTTGTTTGCGCACGCTCAAGTAGACGTTCCAATTTCGATTGTTGTGCCTATGGCGGTGAGTGCAGACGAGATTTTAGCTTGTTCCGAGTAACCTTAACTTGTATCCCTCTCAAACTTACTTAAATGTAACAGAACTTGGCTTATGGTAAACACAATAGAGAATAACGCTTAGTTGACCGCTAATTTGATCTGAAACTTGGAAAAATTTAAGAAAAAAATGTGCGAAAGAGCAAAGGGAGGAGAAGGCAGTTGTTAGCTGAGCACTCATACATCGGAGAAAAACCGCCACTTGACTCCTCAGGAGAAGAAATGGAGGAATCTGGACATTCGGTTGATTCTGAAAATCCAGTCAATAGTCCCGCACCCAAAAAGACACAGTAAGAATTGTCTTTGCGTGAACTACAGGTCAACATAATCCATGCTGTCTCTGCAAAGATAAATGAAAGAGCTGATGTTCTGGGGGAAATGATACGCGAAAACACATAAAGAAATTGTAGACCTCGAGACCTCTCTGAATCATGCATACAAGAGTATCGAAGAGCTTAAACTTGCAAACACTGCTACTTCTGAGAAATGCACTGCACAGGAAGACCATCGCCGACATGCAAGAGCGCTTATCGGAAGCAGAGCGATACCGGAGAAGGTGGGGGCTACGGCTTTACGGTGTCCCCGAGGACCAGGGTGAGAATGTGAAGTTCATAGTAAGAGACATCTGTAACCGTGTGGCACCGGACTTCCCCGATGGATATATGGATATGAATTGAATGATTTACAGAATCAACTAGATACATTGTATGAGGAAAAGGCTAGAGGAGCCTTCATAAGATCGAGAAAACAATGGCTTGAAAAAGGTGAAAAGAACAGTAGATACTTTTTTAATTTGGAAAAGAGGAGAGGGGAACTCAACACACTTCAGAAACTTAAGATTAATGGGGTTATCACTGAGGATAGAGAGTTGTTATCAGACTTTACCACTAAGTTTTATGAGAATCTTTAATCCTTAGATAATTTGAGTGACTCTAAGGATCTCCTTGATTCTATAGAGAATGTTAATTCGGTTAGTGAAGAATTCAATCAGTCTTGTTGCCAAGATTTATCCATTATGGACATCCAGTATGGGGTTGCTCAGTTAAAAAATAACAAATCTCCAGGTTGTGATGGATTTTAACCTCTGAATTTTACAAAACCTTCTCTGAAGAAATAGCACAATTTTTACTTGAAACCTTTAAGGAGGCTATAAAGAAGGGAGAACTGCCTGCCTCTCTGAAGCAAGGGGTTATTACTCTTATACCTAAACCACACAAGGATCTCTTAAATATTGATAATTGGCGTCCATTCACACTCCTAAATAACGACTACAAAATTATAGCCTTAATCTTTGCGAAAAGGTTAAAGTCTTGCTTGAATGATCTGATTGGTGAATGTCAATCAGGGTGTATGAAAGGGCTCCATATATCGAATAATCTGAGGCTGGTGTTAGACTTGGTTGAGTATTGTGATCTATTGGATGACTTCCCTGTTATCCTATTTTTGGATTTTTCAGAAAGCATTTGATACAGTAAGTCACAATTTTATCTTTGATTGTCTTAAGCATTTGAAGTTTGGTAATTTTTTTTGTTAGTATCTCAGATCTTATGCTCATTAGTTCATCAAAGTCAATTTGAACTGGCAGATGACACCTCACTTTTTTTGAAAAATGTGTCACAAGCTAGATTAGCATTGGATATCATCGTTTCTGGAATATTATACCTTATTTTGTTTTTCAGAAGTTCAGAGGGCTTAATATTTTTACTACAATGTCCATATATTGTGGGTAAAAACTCATAACGTAACTGTTGCAGCAGCCTAGGCTACACCTAAACATCATGGGATGAAAATGAGACCATTTTTCAGTCTGCTCAAATGGGGTGGCAGGTATCCTAGTGGTTAGAGTGTTGGACTAGTAAACAAAAGGTTGTACGATCAAATCTCTGCGCTGACAAGGTAAAAATCTGTTGTTCTGCCCCTGAACAAGGCAGTTCCTAGGCCATCATTGAAGATAAGAATTTGTTCTTAACTGACTTGCCTAGTTAAATAAAGAAAAATGTAGATTACTAATGAGAGCAGATGCATACAGCCTTTGTGTGCTGTCCATTTGGTCAGGGTAACTAACTGGGAATGTTTGGTATTTATAGTCCATTTGTTGGTCAGGAGAAAATGGGAATGTGATCAAATTTGGTTTATATTCAAAATTGGGCTGCCTATATGTTTTCAATCCCAAATTATTAACTGGAATGAATCAATCAGCATAATAGTGATGACAGATTTATATATATTTTTTATAAGGCCTACAGTTGCATAGGCCTGCATGATGCAAACATGCATAAAGCAAGCTCAGCCCTGTGAGTTCTATTGTAAATCAGTTGTTGTCTCTGTGTCTAGGTAGAGGAAACTCCCCTCCTGATCTAGTCTAAAAATAATTCATATGAACTAGTATAAGGTTGCTGCAGTTTGAAAGGGTTTTCATCATGTGACCTGATTAGGAAAAACCAGTCCCATAGCCCTTATAAAACCTTTTTACAACTGATTAATCACTGTCATACCTTATAGGTTCCAGAGTTTTCCTGGTTAGGTTAACAGACAAGGACAAATTCCAGGCCCCAGGGGGTTAAAATTGCTCCCCCACTCTGGGACCTGTCAGGGTTCGTTTCCTTGTTCCTTGTCAATCATTGGCTCATTGGTGAAATTAGCATTATGATAATATCTTTAATTAAATCATTCAAAAACCTGTATTAACTTCTAATTGGTCCCAATCCCGGATCCTGGAGCACCACCATCAGTAAAAAAGCTGACTAGCATAGCCTAGCATAGCGTCACAAGTAAATACTAGCATCTAAATATCATTTAATCACAAGTCCAAGACACCAGATGAAAGATACACATCTTGTGAATCCAGCCATCATTTCTGATTTTTTAAGTGTTTTACAGGGAAGACACAATATGTATTTCTATTAGCTAACCACGATAGCAAAAGACACAACTTTTTTTTCCCATCATTTTTTTCCTGCATAGGTAGCTATCACAATTTCGACCAAATAAAGATATAAATAGCCACTAACCAAGAAACAACTTCATCAAATGACAGTCTGATAACATATTTATTGTATAGCATATGTTTTGTTAGAAAAATGTGCATATTTCAGGTATAAATCACAGTTTTACATTGCAGCTGCAATCTGAAATAGTGCTGAAGCAGCCAGAATAATTACAGAGACCAACGTCAAATACCTATATACTCATCATAAAACATTTCTGAAAAATACACAGCGTACAGCAAATGAAAGACCAACATCTTGTGAATCCAGCCAATATTTCAGATTTTTTAAGTGTTTTACAGCGAAAACACAATATAGCATTATATTAGCTTACCACAATAGCCAGAAACACAAGCCGTTTACCAGCAGCAAAGGTTAGCGATCCTAACAAACCAGCAAAAGATATATAATTTTTGACTAACCTTCATATACTTCATCAGATGACAGTCCTGTAACATCATATTACACAATGCATATAGGATTTGATCGAAAATGTGCATATTTAACGGCACAAATCGTGGTTATACAATGTGATTAGTAGTCAAACTTCAAGCAATCTGGCCGGCGCCATCTTGGAGAGGCACCTAATCTAATCGATAACTAATCATAAACTTGACTAAAAAATACAGGTTGGACAGCAAATGAAAGATATATTAGTTCTTAATGCAATAGCTGTGTTAGATTTTTAAAATTAACGTTACTATGATATACAGCGTGCGCTAAAGCGAGACCACACCGCACTTCATGGCGGAATTATTGTTTCACATTTTTCAACATAAATACGAATTAATAGCATAAAGACCTCTTACTATTTGTTGAGCTTCCATCAGAATCTTGGGCAAGGTGTCCTTTGTCCAGAACAATCGTCTTTTGGTTGAAAGATGTCCTCTTCAACCGTGTAATTAGCAGCTAACGTTAGCCATATGCCAGAGAGGTGTCCAACTCGCGACGACGCATGACAAAGATATCCAGAAAATCGCAATAAACTGCTATAAACTGCTATAAGTCGGTTTAAATTAACTACCTTATGAAGTTTTTAAGACAAAAAAACAAATTAAATCAGAGCCGGAGATATAGAACTGCTAAACCGAAAGCTTTTCAGGACGCCATGCTTGGTGTCCCTCCTGCGTCAGGCCCCGCGTCGTAAAGGTCGGTACTTCCGTTCCAAGAGGCTTTATACTCCCCCAGATGGTGCTATCCACTCAATTCAAAGTCTCACCGCTTACTGACATCTAGGGGAAGGCGTATGCAGTGCATGTAGCCCCATAGCTTACAAGGGAATTTATAAACCGACCCTGGAACAGAGACCTCGATTTCAGAAATCTCACTTCTTGACAGGAAGTGAGCTGCAGAATGAGTTCTGTTTCACTCAGAGAAATAATTCAAACGCTTTTAGAAACTAGAGAGTGTTTTCTATCCAATAGTAATAATAATATGCATATTGTACGAGCAAGAATTGAGTACGAGGCAGTTTAATTTGGCAACGAATTTTTTTCAAAGTGTAAACAGCACCCCCTATTGAGAAAAGGTTTTAATGCAATTGCAGACAGAAGTTGACAACAGGAACATTGCACACATGTTTCCGAGTAAGTTCTGCATCAAAGAAAAGGTCCCAAGTTATTATTTTAAACCCGAAGTCCAGCCTTGATGTCAATGCCTATGTCATTATCTACTACTTATGAGACCAAAACCATGCCTAATCAACACTAAAACTCTTGTTTATATAGCTATCTAAAAGCTTGATTGAAGAAGTGATGACCACTCCACTCCGCTACCATTGTCAACTCTCTCCTGACATGAACTGAAGCCACGTCTCATGTGCCTGCTCATCCACTGGCACATTGAATGTTTCCCCTCCCAGCACTGTGAGTACCCCTATCAATTTTCTCTCATTACTGTATGTAGATTCAATTACATACATTATTACACATCAATGATTTTAATCCTCATCCTCATTCTTAGCTCTTTTGATTAACTGTGTAGTGTTGTGTTATTGTTTTTTGTCTTCCCAATCAAATCCTGTCCTGCACTGAAGTCGAGCCTCTGAACACCTCAACTCATGCCTCATACCATAATTCAATCACTGTTGTGATCCCTTCCCAAAACGGTGTCAGTTGCCATCTCATTCCCATTCCCCATAATATTGTACTATAAATGTCTTTATTAGAAGCTTTAGGTTAAAATAATTGCTCTTTGACAATTTTTTAAACACACTTTGAAGCCTCTGTGCGTTCCGCGCATATACCACAGGTCTCCCATCCTCCTAATTGTTTTAAAGGAACCAGCCTTTACTGGTGTTATTTCATAGTTTTGATGTCTTCACTATTATTCTACAATGTAGAATTTTTTTAAATAAAGAAAAATCCTTGAATGAGTAGGTGTGTCCAAACTTTTTACAGGTACTGTATATACCAGTGGTCACCAACCAGTCAATTGCGATCGCCTGGTCGATCTTCAAGGCATTTCTAGTCGATCACCAATAATTTATGTAGAAAAGCCAACAAACGATTAAGGTTTGCGCTCCTTTTTTAAAATCATGTTGAGCTGTTGCCGGTAGGTGCACTTGATTCAAAAGTCCTGCACACCAAGTAAGCAAAGTGTTCCCATGAGACAAACTCTGCCTACCCGGCGGACAGGCTAATCTGTGACTAAATTGAGTGCACCTACTGCGCTGCCCAATCGGATAGCTTAAATCACCGTGGCTACAGAGCTTCCATGACCCTAGCCACAGCCAAGTTTAATAGGCTACCAGCCTATGTAAGGTTTAATAACTTTTAAAAACATGACCACAGAGAGACTGTCAACGAATACAGCAAAGAGCTGCTGTTTTTATGAGTCAGTTCATGTTTAAGTTTATATTCAAAACTGTCACTGTTTTTATTCAACACTATTACAAAACGCGCTTCTCTGTACTTCCGCTCGGGCTGCAGCTGCTATGAATGAGTAGCCAAGTATCGATAGTACTGCATTTTATTATTATTAGCAGCTCGTCGTGTCGATTTTAATATGAAGGAATATTTAACTTTCTCTGGTCATAGGACCAACATGAATTTGTGCATGAGGCAGATGCGGTGCGACTCGAGTTTCACCATCAGGTGGAAGACGGTGGAATTCCAAGTCAGACACTCTGGCATCTTTCTAGAGCTCCGACTTTTCGACCTGAAGATCACTGACGTCGTGATTTGACCTCGTTGACCATCAGATGCAGGTACCATCAGTCCAGTAAAAAAAAGCTATTTATTTCAATTCATGCTCCACAGTGCCTCACAAGTGCTAAACCAACTGATTTATTTTGTTATCAAAGCTCGAGTTTTGAAATATAATATGGTCTGATTAACAATATTGGCAGGCCAATCACATAGCCAATATGCTGTGATAATGTATTAGGCCTTCTGCCCAAACCTCATTCCTACAACTGTTTGTGTGAGGTTAATGTAAAAAAATAACACCTGAGCAGTAGATCTCAGCTTGCTTTTTGACTGCGAAAGTGATCTTGACTCAGAAAAGGTTGGTGGCCACTGGTATATACTGTATAATCGGGAAATGTACATAGTGAACTCGTACACATATGAAGATGAAATTGACAACCATTAGAAAATAGAGACGCACTCAACCTGTCCATAGCGTAATGATCAGCCATTGGTCAACTTTAGTGAAGCAATCGGTGGTGTCATGACGTTGCCTGTTTAGGTACATAAAGCCCATCCCCCTCTCCCTGCCACTCCCTGCCTCCCCCTTTCCTCATTCAACCCATGCTGTGGTCACAGAGAGACGTCGTAAATTCCTGAGAATCTCCTCATGGCCAAACAGTATTAGAGAGAGGGTAAACTTTCAGGACAAAGGGGTTTCTTCCACCTCACAGAACTTGAGGTATGAACAGATTTCATGTTCTGAAAAAAGTATAAAAGATCGGTGAAGATTCCAGCTATTAACATGTCCGTTTGTCACAATGTGGGAAACTCATGGGAGACTGTGTGGCTACATTACCATACCGCTGTTAATATAATAACCTCAGATATGAGGTTTACATCTGATTGTAGTATAAAATGAATGAGTGAGTATGATACTGTTTGTATAATTGTGTAATATGATAATACAAATCCCTTTTGATTTGAACTAAATCCGAGGACCCGCCCCTGAGCCAGTTGGGTCAGACATCCTGGGACAGCCCCTCTCTGCAATCCGAATAAAAACCCAACTCTGAGAAATTATCAGTAGACCATGTTTTTCTCCATAGGAGGAGAACGAAGGTTGAGTACCATTGCTGAATCTTTAACCATACCACGTGGTTAAACTCTTAGACGAATAAGAACAAGTCTTTGATATTGACTACTAGTCTGCAGCTAGGAATTCGGGATCATAGAACGCGAAGAACGACAACCGCCGAAACATCATTCTATAACGAATGTCACTCTGAACTATCCACAATAACAGAGAGAGACGGACGAATCTCTCCAACAGAAACTAACTTTTCTCCAGCGATCAAGACGACAGACTGAGCGTAAATATATATATATATTGATTGCAATTGTTCCCGAATGAGTGAGCGTTCATGTGTAAAGGATTAGCATGTCAATTGTTATAATTATGAACTCTGTAGTGACTTCTTAGTCGACCCCCAATTTCCCCTTTGTCTAACAAGCCGCCATGCTGGTTCAGCCCACTAGGGCATATTTCTCCCATCATTTCATGTAACCATTTTAAGTTTGTTTGTTTGTTTATGCATTTCTGTGAATTACTTAGTTAGTAATAAATAAATGATTTAAGACAATTGATGTATGGATGACTCATAGTGAAGACTGGGTTCGTGCAGATAACCAACAATTTACGACGTTTGGAATGAGACTAACGTGAGGTAAAATAAATAAATCATTAATCAGAAGACTATTGATCAGATATGAAAATATCTGAAAGGTTATATTGGGAAATTATAACTTTGTAATCTGACTACTTTCCCTGGTGCCCCCAAATTCATAGTTAATTGGTTACATTATTATTTAGTTGATCGCGTAATAACTAATTACAGAGAATCTTTGATAAAAACTATAAGTCTTCAATTTAAGGATAGCAAAGACACGACAGTGGTTATGTTGACACTACATTTTAATTTGATAGCAACCAAATCTGTGCAACCACTTATTGATAAGGGTAAACTCCGACGGATATTTTTTCGTCTCTGTCTTTTAAGGTTGCCTGTAGCACAGGTGGTCGCCTAGATTCATTTTAGCAGGTCCATAATATACACTGCTCAAAAAAATAAAGGGAACACTTAAACAACACAATGTAACTCCAAGTCAATCACACTTCTGTGAAATCAAACTGTCCACTTAGGAAGCAACACTGATTGACAATAAATTGCACATGCTGTTGTGCAAATGGAATAGACAAAAGGTGGAAATTATAGGCAATTAGCAAGACACCCCCAATTAAGGAGTGGCTCTGCAGGTGGTGACCACAGACCACTTCTCAGTTCCTATGCTTCCTGGCTGATGTTTTGGTCACTTTTGAATGCTGGCGGTGCTTTCACTCTAGTGGTAGCATGAGACGGAGTCTACAACCCACACAAGTGGCTCAGGTAGTGCAGCTCATCCAGGATGGCACATCAATGCGAGCTGTGGCAAGAAGGTTTGCTGTGTCTGTCAGCGTAGTGTCCAGAGCATGGAGGCGCTACCAGGAGACAGGCCAGTACATCAGGAGACGTGGAGGAGGCCATAGGAGGGCAACAACCCAGCAGCAGGACCGCTACCTCCGCCTTTGTGCAAGGAGTAGCACTGCCAGAGCCCTGCAAAATGACCTCCAGCAGGCCACAAATTTGCATGTGTCAGCATATGGTCTCACAAGGGCTCTGAGGATCTCATCAGAGGATCTCATTTTGGACCATTCCTCTTAACAAAACTGTTTCAGTTCCACAATATTCTTGGGATGACTGGTGTGAACCGCTGTCTTGAGGTCATGCCACAGCATCTCAATCGGGTTGAGGTCAGGACTGACTGGGCCACTCCAGAAGGCATATTTTCTTCTGTGCAAGCCATTCTGTTGTTGATTTACTTATTTATTTTGGGTTGTTGTCCTGTTGCATCACCTAACTTCTATTGAGCTTCAATTGGCGGGCAGATAGCCTTATATTCTCCTGCAAAATGTCTTGATAAACTTGAGAATACATTTTTCCATCGATGATAGCAAGCTGTCCAGGCAGCAAAGCAGCCCCAAACCATGATGCTCTCTCCACTATACTTTACAGATGGGATGAGGTTTTGATGTTGATGTGCTATGCCTTTTCTTTCTCCACATAGTGTTGTGTGTTCCTTACAAACATCTCAACTTTATTTTCATCTGTCCACAGAATAATTTGCCAGTAGCGCTGTGGAACATCCAGGTGCTCTTTTGCGAACTTCAGACATGCAGCAATGTTTTTTTTGGACAGCAGTGGCTTTTTCCATGGTGTCCTCCCATGAACACCATTCTTTTTTTGTGTTTTACGTATTGTAGACTCGTCAACAGAGATGTTAGCATCTTCCAGAGATTTCTGTAAATCTTTAGCTGACACTCTAGGATTCTTCTTAACCTCATTGAGCATTCTGCGCTGTGCTCTTGCAGTCATCTTTGCAGGACGGCCACTCCTAGGGAGAGTAACAACAGTGCTGAAATTTCTCCATTTATAGACAATTTGTCTTACAGTGGACTGACTTTCAGAGATACTTTTGTAACCCTTTCCAGCTTTATGCAAGTCAACAACTCTTAATCTTAGGTCTTATGAGATCTCTTTTGTTTGAGGCATGGTTCACATCAGGCAATGCTTCTTGTGAATAGCAAACTCAAATTTTGTGAGTGTTGTTTATGGGGCAGGGCAGCTCTAACCAAAATCTCCAATCTCGTCTCATTGATTCAACTCTAGGTTAGTTTGAGAAGTCATTAGCCTAGGGGTTCACATACTTTTTCCAACCTACACTGTGAATGTTTAAATGATGTATTCAATATAGACTAAAAAAATACAATAATGTGTGTGTTATTAGTTTAAGCACACTGTGTTTGTCTATTGTTGTGACTTAGATGAAGATCAGCTCATACGTTATGTCAAATTTATGCAGAAATCCAGGTAATTCCAGAGGGTTCACATACTTTTTCTTGCCATTGCATATCCCAACCAGAAGCCATGGATTACAGGCAACATCTGCACTGAGCTAAAGGTTAAAGCTGCTGCTTTTCAGGAGCGGGACCGGCAAATCCGGCAAATCGTCAATAAAGGACTAAGATTGAATCTTTTGATGCTCGTCGGATGTGGCACGGCTTGCAAACTATCATAGATTACAAAGCCGCGAGCACCCAGTGACGCGATCCTACCAGACGAGCTAAACACCTTCTATGCTCGCTTCGAGGCAAACAACACTGAACCATGCATGAGAGCACCAGCTGATCCGGATGACTGTGTGATCACGCTCTCCATGGCCGATGTGAGTAAGATCTTTAAACAGGTTAACATTCACAAGGGCGGATGACCAGGAAGTGTACTCCAAGCATGCGCTGACCAGCTGGCAAGTGACTGACACTGACATTTTCAGCCTCTCCCTGACTCAGTCTATAATACCTACAGTTGAAGTCAGAAGTTTACATACACTTAGGTTGGATTAAAACTTGTTTTTCAACCACTCCACAAATTTCTTGTTAACAAACTATAGTTTTGGCAAGTCGGTTAGGACATCTACTTTGTGCATGACACAAGTCATTTTTCCAACAACTGTTTAAAGACAGATTATTTCAAATATAATTCACTGTATCACAATTCCAGTGGGTCAGAAGTTTACGCACACTAAATTGACTGTTCCTTTAAACAGCTTGGAAAATTCTAGAAAATTATGTCATGGCTTTAGAAGCTTCTGATAGGCTAATTGACCATTTCAGTCAATTGGAGTTGTACCTGTGGATGTACTTCAAGGCCTACCTTCAAACTCAGTGCATCTTTGCTTGACATCATGGGAAAATCAAAAGAAATCAGCCAAGATAATTATAGACCTCCACAAGTCTGGTTCATCCTCTGGTTCATCCATCCTCCAAATGCTTGAAGGTACCACGTTCATCTGTACAAACAATAGTACGCAAGTATAAACACCATCGTAACACGCAGCCGTCATACCGCTCAGGAAGGAGACACATTCTGTCTCCTAGAGATTAATGTACTTTGGTGCGAAAAGTGCAAATCAATCCCAGAACAACAGCAAAGGACATGGTGAAGATGCTGGAGGAAACAGGTACAAAAGTATCTATATCCACAGTAAAACGAGTCCTACATTGACATAACCTGAAAGGCCGCTCACCAAGGAAGAAGCCACTGCTCCAAAACCATAAAAAACCATAAAAAAGCCAGACTACGGTTTGCAACTGCACATAGGGACAAAGATCGTACTTTTTTGAGAAGTTTCCTCTGGTCTGATGAAACAAAAATAGAACTGTTGGGCCATAWTGATCATCGTTATGTTTGGAGAAAAAAGGGGGAGGCTTGCAAGCCAAAGAACACCATCCCAACCGTGAAGCACGGGGGTGGCAGCATCATGTTGTGGGGGTGCTTTGCTYCAGGAGGGACTGGTGCACTTCACAAAATAGATGGCATCATGAGGCAGGAAAAMTATGTGGATATATTGAAGCAACATCTCAAGACATCAGTCAGGAAGTTAAAGCTTGGTCGCAAATGGGTCTTCCAAATGGACAATGACCCCAAGAAAACTTCCAAAGTTGTGGCAAAATGGCTTAAGGACAACAAAGTCAAGGTATTGGAGTGGCCATCACAAAGCCCTGACCTCGATCCTATAGAAAATGTGTGGTCAGAACTGAAAAAGCGTGTGCGAGCAAGGAGGCCTACAAACCTGACTCAGTTACACCAGCTCTGTCAGGAGGAATGGGCCAAAATGTACCCACCTTATTGTGGGAAGCTTGTGAAAGGCTACTCGAAACATTTGACCCAAGTTAAACAATTTAAAGGCAATGCTACCAAATACTAATTGAGTGTATGTAAACCTCTGACCCACTGGGAACGTGATTCTCTCTCTACTTTTATTCTGACATTTCACATTCTTAAAATAAAGTGGTGATTCTAACTGACCTAAGACAATACATTTTAACAAGGATTAAATGTCAAGAATTGTGAAACACTGAGTTTAAATGTACTTGGCTACGTTGTATGTAAACTTCCGACTTCAACTGTACATGTTTCAAGCAGAGCACCATAGTCCCTGTGCCCAAGAACGACAAGGTAACCTGTCTGAACCTGTCCTGAACAGCTAATCAAATGACTACCCGTACTATTTGCATTGTCCCCCCAACCCATTTTTACTTTGCTGCTACTCTCTGTTTATTATCTATGCATAGTCACTTTACCTGTACATACATGTACATTTTACTTCAATTACCTCGACTAATCTGTGCCCCCGCACATTGACTCTGTACCGGTACCCCCTGTATATAGCCTCGCTACTGTTATTTTGTTGTTGTTCTGTTTAATTTTTTGTTATTTTTCCATTTAATTTTGTGTGCTTTCTTAACACTTATTTTTCTTAAAGCGGCATTGTTGGTTAAGGGCTTGTAAGTAAGCATTTCACCTGTTGTATTCGGCGCATGTGACAAACATGATTTAAATTGATTTGAATGACTATTGCCCTGTAGCACTCACATCTGTAGCCGTCAAATGCTTTGTAAGGCTGGTCATGGCTCACATCAACACCATCATCCTGGACCCACTCCATTTCACATACCGCCCCAACAGATCCACAGATGACGCAATCGCTATTGCACCCTACACTGCCCTTTCCCACTTGGACAAAAGGAACACCTATGTGAGAAAGCTATTCATTGACTACAGTTCAGAGTTCAACACCATAGAGCCTTCCAAGCACATCACTATGCAAAGGACCCTGAGACTATTACCTTCCTCTGCAACTGGATCCTGGACTTCCTGACGGGTTTCCCCCAGGTGGTGAGGGTAGGCAACAACATATCCGCCACGCTGACTCTCAACACGGGCCTCTCAGGGGTGCGTGCTTAGGGCCCTCCTGTACTCCCTGCACAACTCCAACACCATCATTAAGTTTGAACGTGGACAACAGGAAACTGAGGGCTGAGCACGCCCCAAATCACAGCGACGGGGCTGTAGTGGAGCGGGTCGATACCTTCAAGTTTCTCGGTGTCCACATTTCATGGGGGGGGTCATGGTTTAAACACACTAAGACAGTTGTGAAGTGGGCACGACAATGCCTCTTCCCACTCAGGATGCGGATTATTTTGGGCTTGGGCCCTCAGATCCTCAAAAAGTTATATAACCGCACCATGGAGACCACCTTGACTGGCTGCATCACCCCTTGGTATGGCAACTGCTTGGCGTTACAGAGGGTAGGGCAGACGGCCAAGTACATCACTGGTGCCAAGCTCCCTGCCATCCAGAACCTCTATACCAGGCAGTGTCAGAGCAAGGCCCTAAAAATTGTCAAAGACTCCAGCCACCCAAGTCATAGACTGTTCTCTCTGCTACCACATGGCAAGTGGTACCGATAAACCAAGTCTAGAACCAACAGAACCCCCAACAGCGTCTACCCCCCAAGCCATAAGACCGCTAAATAGTTAGTCCAGGTAGCTATTTGGTTAACTATTTAACTATCTGCATTAACGCTTTTTGCTGACTCATCACATACGCTGCTGCTACTGTCGGGGCAGCAGGTAGCCTAGTGGTTAACAGCATTGGGCTAGTAACCGAAAGGTTGCTAGTTTGAATCCTTGAGCCGGCAAGGTGGAAAAATCTGCCGTTCTGTCGTGCCCACTTCACAACTGTTAACTCCCTGGGCACTGATGACGTTGATTAAGGCAGCCCCCCCCCGCACCTCTGATTCGGAGGGGTTTGGTTAAATGTGGAAAACACATTTCAGTTGAATGCCTTCAGTTGTGCAACTGACTACTGTAGGTGTCCTCTTCCCTACTATCTGTCACTTTATTCCTAGTTATATGTACATATTTACCGCATACCCCTGCAGATCGACTCGGTACTGGTACCCTAGAGCCACCCCAGGTGGAGAGGCAGGCCCCCATCACCACCACAGCTAGAGCTACCCCAGGGGGAGAGGCAGGCCCCCACCACCACAGCTAGAGCTACCCCAGGGTGAGAGGCAGGCCCCACCACCACAGCTAGAGCCACCCCAGGGGGAGAGGCGGCCCCCACCACCACAGCTAGAGCTACCCCAGGGGGAGAGGCAGGCCCCCACCACCACAGCTAGAGCTACCCCAGGGAGAGACAGGCCCCCACCACCACCACAGCTAAAGCCCCCCAGGGGGAGAGGCAGGCCCCCACCACCACAGCTAGAGCTACCCCAGGGGGAGAGGCAGGCCCCCACCACCACAGCTAGAGCTACCCCAAGGGGAGAGCAGGCCCCCACCACCACCACAGCTAGAGCTACCCCAGGGGGAGAGACAGGCCCCCACCACCACCACAGCTAGAGCTACCCCAGGGGGAGAGGCAGGCCCCCACCCCCACACGAGCTAGAGCCACCCCAGGGGGAGAGGCAGGAACCTCCTCTGACACGAACACACCTTCTGGAGTTCTCTCTCGCTCTCTAACTTGCCCTCTCCCTCTCACTTCAAAACTGAACCGACTGAAGGCCCACACACTCACATGCTCCGACACGTACCTTTATTGGTTGACAACATTTCGATTCAAGCGGACCTTCTTCAGGACTGTGCAGGCTCAACATTCAACCTATGTGACGGCAATGAGCCTCAGCGTGGGGGCGTTGACACGCGGCAGTTAACTCTGTCACAGAGCGACTCCTTGTGAGTCACCTCCGGCAAACTGACTACCTGTGGTGTAATGGGGAGAGAGAAAGAGAAGAGAGGGAGAGAAAGAGAGTATGCTCCCAGTGTGTTTTTGTGTGTAAGGATTGGGCCTTGAAAGAGAGGATTTTGAGGCAATCTGGTTTGAGCGGAAGGCCTGGGAGCTAATCTGCTGCCCCGGAGCTGATAGACCAGTCCGCCTTTCAATACACCTCGAATAAGTACGATCATCCCACACACACACACCTGCCTAAAGTTTTGTGTGTGTGTGTGTGTGTGTGCATCCCTCTGTGTGTGTTGTGTGTGTGTGTGTGTGTGTGTGTGTGTTTGTGTGTGTGTGTGTGTGTGTGTGTGTGTGTGTGAGAGAGAGAGAGAGAGAAGCAGGATATATCTGATAAGGGGAAGAAATGCAACTTGGGAAGGCGAGGGGTGTGGATGGGGGTGTAGAGTCCACGCTCGGTTTGGTCTGAACAGACAGAACAGATGTCTGTCGCCATGGCTGTGTTTGCAGTATTGACGGCTGGGTGACCATGGAGAGGAAGGCAATGAGAGACACAGAGGAGGAGAGAGAGAGGGAAAGTCGGAGAGAGAGGTTGTGGTGACAGTGCCACAAATATTAAATGAAACTTAGTGATAGACAACACTATCTGTGCTCTGCAGCAGCGATGTTTCAAGTAAAAAATGTATTAGTCGTATGTATGGGATATGCATGGTGAACTTCATCCGATGAAATACTTTCTTGCAGGTTCCTTCTCGACAATGCAACAACAATAAGAAATAAGAAAATGTAAGAATATGGCTTGTAGATAGAAACGGTCTCTGAGTCTGTTGGTATCCGACCTCATGCTCCATTTCCGTCTGCCCGACGGCAAGGGAGAGAACAGCTCGTGGCTGTGGTGTGTGGGGTGCTTGATGATGCTGCATGTCTTCTTCATGCACCGGTTTGAGTTGATGTCCTGGATGGGTGGGAGCACAATCCCAGTGATGTACCGGGCTGTCTTCAGGGCCTTGGGATCGTGGACAGAGCAATTCCTGTACCAGGCAATCAGTCAGGGTGCTCTCGGTGGTGCAGAGGTAGTATTTGGAGAGGACTCAGGGCGGAATACTGAATTTCTTCAGCCGCCTTAGGAAGTAGAGACGCTGCTTCGCCCTATTGACAACAGAGGTGGTGTTGTCGGTCCATGACATGATGTATTCAAACCTTTTGGAGGAATTCAAGAAGCAACTTCCTGAGATCTTTAACTTTCTCCATCATTCTACACCTCAAGCTGCTCCTGGATCCTCCCCACTCTGGCCCGGCCCTCTCCTCGTGGCACTGGAAGCTGTTATGGATGCGTGTGGCGAGCCCTGTGGCGGCGTGGCATCATGGCGTCCGTCCGGCTCCTGCTCTAATAGGCCCTAAACTCTCGTCATCCTGACAGCTAATCAATGGCTGACTTTGCAGGGTGCCTAAGGAGTACCAGTGCAGACAGGGAGATGCTGCTACGGAGTGCCAGGGCAGACAGGGAGACGGGTGGCTGTGGGTAGCGAGGGGAGGAGGGAAAACGGGGTGAGGGGTATAGGCCAGGGGCATTGGAAGATATGGGTGATGGGAGCGAATAGCAAGTTGGCAGTGGCATCTCCTAACTGGCATATCTCTCCCAGATACCGATGTGATGTGTGCATATGAGTGCAATATATGCTCTATTCTGACTTCTGTGGTCTTTATGTTTAACTTTTGTGCCACTCTCCAATTGACAACAATGGCCGCGTTTACACAGGCAGCCCAATTGTGATATTTTTTTCCGCTAATTGGTCTTTTGACCAATCACATCAGATATTTTTCAGAGCTGATCTGATTGGTCAAATGAGAAATTCGTTTTAAAAAAGGTCTGAATGTGTAAACTGTGTAAACGCAGCCAATGTATGATATATATAAAAGTCTGAATTGGACACAGCTTTCTCAAGTCTGAATCATATGCAGACAATATTTGGCGGCGTTTACACAGGCAGCCAATTCAGATTTTTTCCCCCCCTCACTAATAGATTTTTTCTCAAGTCAGATCAGCTCTTCTACCAACAATTAGGCAAATTATTACAATTGGTTTGCATGTATAAACGGAGTCTTATGGTGTGTTCAAGACAACTCAGTACTTCCATAATCAAATCAATATCAAATCAAATTGTATTCGTCACATGCTTCGTAAACAACTGGTGTAGACTAACAGTGAAATGCTTACTTTCTCCCTTCCCAACAATGCAGAGAGAAAGAAAATAAAGAAATAATAGAAAAGTAAAACACGTAAAAATAAAGGCCATTTTAGTTAAACAATGACTAACGATAACTTGGCTACATACACGGGGTACCGAGTCCATGGCCACCCAAGTCGGTCTATGACTAGTCCTTGACAATTTTTAGGGCCTTCCTCTGACACCGCCTGGTATAGAGGTCCTGGATGGCAGGAAGCTTGGCCCCAGTGATGTACTGGGCCGTTCGCACTACCCTCTGTAGTGCCTTGCGGTCGGAGGCCGAGCAGTTGCCATACCAGGCAGTGATGCAACCAGTCAGGATGCTCTCGATGGTGCAGCTGTAGAACCTTTTGAGGATCTGAGGACCATTGCCAAATCTTTTCAGTCTCCTGAGGGGGAATAGGTTTTGTCGTGCCCGCTTCACGGCTGTCATGGTGAAGCTCTCAACCTTCTCCACTGCAGCTCCGTCGATGAGAATGGGGGCGTGCTCGGTCCTCTTTTTCCTGTAGTCCACAATCATCTCTGTTGTCTTGATCACGTTGAGGGAGAGGTTGTTGTCCTGGCACCACACGGCCAGGTCTCTCACCTCCTCCCTATAGGCTGTCTCGTTGTTCGGTGATCAGGCCTACCACTGTTGTGTCATCAGCAAATTTAATGATGGTGTTGGAGTCGTGCCTGGCCGTGCAGTCATGAGTGAACAGGGAGTACAGGAGGGGGCTGAACACGCACCGCTGAAGGGCCCCGGTGTTGAGGATCAGCGTGGCGGAGGTGTTGTTACCTACCCTTACCACCTGGGGGCGGTCCGTCAGGAAGTCCAGGATCCAGTTGCAGAGGGAGGTGTTTAGTCCCAGGGTCCTTAGCTTATTGATGAGCTTTGAGGGCAGTATGGTGTGGAACGCTGAGCTGTAGTCAATGAATAGCATTCTCACATAGGTGTTCCTTTTGTCCAGGTGGGAAAGGGCAGTGTGGAGTGAAATAGAGAATGCATCATCTGTGGATCTGTTGGGGCGGTATGCAAATTGGAGTGGGTCTAGGGTTTCTGGGATGATGGTGTTGTGAGCCATGACCAGCCTTTCAAAGCTCTTCATGGCTACAGACGTGAGTGCTACGGGTCGGTAGTCATTTAGGAAGGTTACCTTAGTGTTCTTGGGCACAGGCACTATGGTGGTCTGCTTAAAACATGTTGGTATTACAGACTCGGACAGGGAAAGGTTGAAAATGTATGCATCTCTGTGTGTGGTCCAGAGTGGTCCAGAGTTCTTTTCCCTCTGGTTGCAAATTTAACATGCTGATAGAAATTTGGTAAAACTGATTTAAGTTTCCCTACATTAAAGTCCCCGGCTACTTGGAGCACTGCCTCTGGGTGAGCGTTTTCTTGTTTGCTTATGGCGGAATACAGCTCATTCAATGCTATCTTAGTGCCAGCCTCTGACTGTGGTGGTATGTAAACAGCTACAAAGAATACAGATGAAAACTCTCTCGGTAGGCAGTGGGGTCTACAGCTTATGATGAGAAACTGTACCTCAGGTGAGCAATAGCTCGAGACTTCCTTAGATATCGTGCACCAGCTGTTATTTACAAAACTACTTAGAACACTGCCCCTTGTCTTACCAGACGCCGCTGTTCTATCCTCCCGGTACATCGTATAACCAGCCAACTGTATGTTGATATTGTCGTCTTTCAGCCACGACTCCGTGAAGCATAAGATGTTACAGTTTTTAATGTCTCGTTGGTAGTTTAATCTTCCCAGTAACTCGCCCAGTAACTTGTCCCCAGTGATGTACTGAGCTGTTGGATGCCAAGCAGTTGCCATACCAAGAGGTAATGCAGCAAGTCAAGATAGTCTCAATGGTGCAGCTGTGGAACCTTTTGAGGATCTATGCCCATGCCAAATCTTTTCAGCCTCCTGGGGGGGGGGGGAAGAGGCATTGTCATGCCCTCTTCACAACTGTGTGGGTGTGTCTGGACCATGATAGATCCTTAGTGATGTGGACACCGAGGAATTTGAAGCCCTCGACCCACTCCACTACAGCCCCATTTACGTGAATGGGGGCGTGCTCGGCCCTCCGTTCTCTGTAGTCCGTGATCAGCTTGTTTGTCTTGCTGACGTTGAGGGAGAGGTTTTTTGGCACCCCATTTCCAGGTCTCTGACCTCCTCCCTATAGGTTGTCTCATCATAGGTGATCAGGCCTATCACCGTTGTCGGCAAACTTAATGATGGTGTTGGAGTCGTGTGCAGTCACGCAGCCTGAGCGTGGAGGATGTGTTGTTGTCTATCCTCACCACCTGGGGATGGCTCATCAGGAAGTACAGGATCTAGTTGCAGATGGAGGTATTCAGTCCCAGGGTCCTCAGCTTAGTGATGAGCTTGGAGGGCACTATGGTGTTGAACGCTGAGCTGTAGTCAATGAACAGCGTAGGTGTTCCTCTTGTCCAGGTGGGAAAGGGCAGTGTGGAGTGCCTCGAAGCGAGCATAGAAGGTATGTAGCTCGTCTGGTAGGCTCGTGTCACTGGGCAGCTCTCGGCTGGGTTTCCTTTTGTAATCCGTGATAGTTTGCAAGCCCTGCCTCATCTGACGAGCGTCAGAGCCGGTGTGCTACAATTCGATCTTCGTCCTGTATTGACACTTTGATGGTCCGTCAGAGGGCGTAGCAGGATTTCTCATCTCTCTCCACACACGGTCTTATTTATGCACCAGCAGAAACCAGAAGCAGACTTGATGGAATAAAGTCTGACATGTTTTAATGCTGTGAGATGAAGGCCTAACAGATTATACTGGTGGGGCTTTAATGGGGCCGGTGGAAAGGAATAGAGCGCTAACGCTATAGAGCTAATACCAGTAGATGGATGGAACTAATGCTAACGCTACGCGGTCAGTGCAGTGACAGGACTCGCTTTCCTCCTCCCTCCTATGTATTTGCCCCTGAAACCCAGGATCGCATTTGTAATCTCATTTGAAATACACAAATCCTGAGCCGCAATCCAATCAAACCTACAATACCCCCTCTAGGTCCGCGGACCGCCCAGCAACACAGATGCCGGGAGAGCTGCCCCGCCTCTCGCCTGTCACACACACACACCAATACACACTCTAAAGTAAACACAAATACACACACACTTTTACAAGCAAATACGTAGCAATACCTAAGTCAGTGGATGCTGCTGAGGGGAGGATGGTTCATAATCATGGCTGGAATAGAGCGAATGGAATTGCATCAAACCATGTGTTTGAAGTATTTGATACCATTCCACTGATTCCGCTCCAGCCATTACCACGAGCACACCCTCCCCAATTAAGGTGCCACCAACCTCCTGTGACGTAAGTGCTCTCACAAATACACATGTACATGTATACATGCGCACACACACACATACACACACAAATGCACAAACACGCACACTCTGCCCTCTCTGATACCCAGCTGTGGTGTTTAATGCTGTCTCTGAGGGATTTAATCCAGATTACAAGGTGTAAAGTCAAAGTTTTTCTCAGAGCGCTGCCTGCCGCTCGCACCACAGGAGGTTGGTAGCACCTTAATTGGGAAGAACGGGATCGTGTTAATGACTGGACTGGAATAGGTGGAATGGTATCAAATACACTGCTCAAAAAAATAAAGGGAACACTTAAACAACACAATGTAACTCCAAGTCAATCACACTTCTGTGAAATCAAACTGTCCACTTA
>NW_019942514.1:2672801-2714070 GCF_002910315.2 Salvelinus sp. IW2-2015 | reverse complement strand
CGATGACTTCGCCCTCTGCAACGGAAGATATATTCCTAATATTTCTCTGCATGCTTTGTCTGAAGTGTCGGGGCAAGATGTAGTCTTTCAAGACAGCGATGTTCTCTTTGTCACACTAAGCACACAGCTTTCCCTGATACCTCAATAAAGAAATATTTTTGATGTCCACCCTCATTGGATTTTTAATTTTGAATAACAAATAGTTTTTCAGAATTTTAACTATCGCAAATTATGTGATCTGAGCATGATTCCGTGGGCCGTATTGAATCAGGTCGCGGACGCATACGCCACCCTGGCTGTCCCTTTGCCCTGCCCTCGAAGAATAATCTTGTATGTGTGTGTGCCACAGGAGGCGCTGAGGGGAGATTGGCTCATAATAATAGCTGGAATGGAACAATGGAATGGGCATCAAAACACCTGGAAACCATGTCTTTGATGTACACTGCTCAAAAAAATATAGGGAGACTAAATAACACATCCTAGCTCTGAATGAATGAAATATTCTTATTAAATACTTTTTTCTTTACATAGTTGAATGTGCTGACAACAAAATCACACAAAATTTATCAAATGGAAATCAAATTTATCAACCATGGAGGTCTGGATTTGGAGTCACACTCAAAATTAAAGTGGAAAACCACACTACAGGCTGATCCAACTTTGATGTAATCAGTCTTAGAACAAGTCAAAATGAGCCTCAGTAGTGTGTGTGGCCTCCACGTGCCTGTATGACCTCCCTACAACCGCTGGGGCATGCTCCTGATGAGGTGGCGGATGGTCTCCTGAGGGATCTCCTCCAGACCTGGACTAAAGCATACCGCCAACTATGAGATCTGTGGTGCAACGTGGCGTTGGTGGATGGAGCGAGACATGATGTCCAGATGTGATATTGGATTCAAGGTCTGGGGAACGGGCGGGCCAGTCCTCATCGAAAGAGTTGCTTTCTCAGTTGCAAAAGCAGCAAGGACTTTTCACAAAACTGCATTCAGCAAACGATGGAATTGCGAGAGCTAGCTATGTACTGTCCCACAAAATTGCTAAACATAGCAAGCCCTTCACTGAGGGCGAATTCATTAAATAATGTTTAATTGACTCTGCAGCAATACATTTCCCCGACAAGAAAGAGCTGTTTGAAAATGTTTTCCTGTCAAGACGAACAGTGACACGGCGTGTTGAGGACATCGCAGAGAATATGGAACAACAGTTGAAAGACAAGGTAAAGGATTTCACATATTTCTGCTTGGCACTGGATGAGAGCTGTGATGCACGTGACACAGCGCAGTTGTTGATATTCTTACGAGGCATAACCCCAGACTTTGAAATTACAGAGGAGCTTGCTTCAGTGCAGTCAATGAAGAGCACAACCACAGGGAAATATTTATTGGAGGAGGTTAATAAGTGTGTGGCAAAGCTGGGACTGAGTTTTGAAAAGTTATCCAGTGTGACCACTGATGGGTGCCCAAACATGACAGGCCTTTTGAAAAGGATACAAGATCAAGTAGCTGAGCTGAACCTAGATCAGAAAATTATTTTCCTGCATTAAATTGTTCATCAGGAGGTGCTCTGTAAATGTGTTCTGAAAATGAGTCATGTTGTGGATACAGTCACTAAAGTGGTAAACTTCATAAGAGCAAAATCTTTAAACCACAGGCAGTTGTCTCACTGTTGGAAGAGAGAGTCGGGTCATGCAGATCTCCCCTACCACACAAACTTTATATTTGTGTTTATATTTGCGATTATATATTAAATCGGCCAATTTTTTTATATATATATTTGTAATAATGACAATTACAACAATACTGAATGAACACTTTTATTTTAACTTAATATAATACATAAATAAAAACCAATTTAGTCTCAAATAAATAATGACATTTTTTCAATTTGGATTAAATAATGCTAAAACAAAGTGTTGGAGAAGAAAGTAAAAGTGCAATATGTGCCATGTACAAAAGCTAACGTTTAAGTTCCTTGCTCAGAACATGAGAACATATGAAAGCTGGTGGTTCCTTTCAACATGAGTCTTCAATATTACCAGTTAAGAAGTTTTAGGTTGTAGTTATTATAGGACTATTTATCTCTATACCACTTGTATTTCTTATACCTTTGACTATTGGATGTTCTTATAGGCACTATAGTATTGCCAGCCTAATCTCGGGAGTTGATAGGCTTCAAGTCATAAACAGAGCTGTGCCTCAAGCATTGCGAAGAGCTGCTGGCAAACGCAGGAAAGTGCTGTTTGAATGAATGCTTATGAGCCTGCTGCTGCCTGCCACCGCTCAGTCAGACTGCTCTATCAAATATCAAATCATAGACTTAATTATAATATAATAAACACACAGAAATACGAGCCTTAGTTCATTAATATGGTCAAATCCGGAAACTATCATTTCGAAAACAAAATGTTTATTCTTTCAGTGAAATATGGAACCGTTACGTATTTTATCAAACAGGGGGCATCCATAAGTCTAAATATTGCTGTTACATTGCACAACCTTCAATTATGTAAAATTATGGCAAATTAATTATGGTCTTTATTAGGAAGAAATGGTCTTCACACAGTTCGCAACGAGCCAGGCAGCCCAAACTCCTGCATATACCCTGACTCTGCTTGCACAGAACGCAAGAGAAGTGACATAATTTCCCTAGTTAATATTGCCTGCTAACATGAATTTCTTTTAACTTCTAGGCTAGGCCCCTTTAAAAAAGAATTCTGCCTGAATGACGTGCTCAAAGTAAACTGCCTGTTACTCATGCCCTGAAGCCAGGATATGCATATCATTGGTACCATTGGAAAGAAAACACTTTGAAGTTTGTAGAAACATTACAATAATGTAGGAGAATATAACACAATAGATATGGTAGGAGAAAATTCAAAGAAAAACCAACCTGATTTTTTTGGGAGAGAAACTATCCTCTTACAATGGCAAGTATAAGGGCATACTGAAAATTAGCTCTCTTGATGCAATTCCTACGGCTTCCACAGGGTGTCAGCAGTCTGTGTTCAAGGTTTCACGCTTGTGAAACCTTCAACAACGAATAAGAAATAACAGTTTTAGTAGAAGGACACAGTCTTGGAAATTCATGTTTGTGCGCGCCATGAAGACAGGACGCACCTGCTAAAATCGGTTTCCTATTGAACATACTTATTTCCGTAAGAAATATTATAGGTTGATTACATTTTAGGGTATCTGAGGAGTAACTAGAAACGTATTTTCGGATTCCTCTCTCTGCATGTTGAACGAGTGGATTACTCAAATCGATGGCGCCAACTAAACAGACTTTTTGGGATATAAAGAATCATTTTTTCTAACAAAACGACACTACATGTTATAGCTGGGACCCTTTCTATGACAAATAAGAGGAAGATTTTCAAAAAGTAAGTGAATATTTAATCGCTATTTGTGAATTTATGAAACCTGTGCCGTTGGAAAAATATTTTGATGTGGGGCGCCATCCTCAAACAATTGCATGGCATGTTTTCGCTGTAATAGCTACTGTAAATCGGACAGTACAGTTAGATTAACAAGAATTTAAACTTTCAACCAATATAAGACACTTATATGTACCTAAATGTTTAATATCCATAATTTTTATGATTATTTATTTGATTTGCACGCCCTCCAGTTTCACCAGAAGTTGTCCTGCTAGCCGGCCGCCTAGCTGTAAATATGCAGGTTTTAAAAAATATACTTGTGTATTGATTTTAAGAAAGGAATTGATGTTTATGGTTAGGTACATTGGTGCAACGACAGTGCTTATTTCGCAAATGCGCTTGTTAAATCATCACCCGTTTGGCGAAGTAGGCTGTGATTCGATAATCAATGCGGTGCCTGTTAATTTATCATTTGCAATGCAGGACAGGCTAGTTAAACTAGTAATATCATCAACCATGTGTAGTTAAAACCTCTCTAGGATAGGTGGGACATTAGCGTCCCACCTGGCCAAAATCCAGTGAAAATGCAGAGTGCCAAATTCAAATAAATTACTATAAAAATTTAACTTTCATGAAATCACACATGCAATACACAAAATTAAAGCTACACTTGTTGTGAATCCAGCCAACGTGTCAGATTTCAAAAAGGCTTTACTGCAAAAGCAAACGATGCTATTATCTGAGGATAGCACTCCAGCAAACAAACACAGACAATCCTATTTCAACCCTCCAGGCGCGACACAAAACGCAGAAATAAATATATAATTCCTGCCTTACCTTTGACGAGCTTCTTCTGTTGGCACTCCAATATGTCCCATAAACATAACAAATGGTCCTTTTGTTCGATTAAATCCGTCAATATATATCCAAAATGTCAATTTATTTGGCACGTTTGATTCA
Source organism: Salvelinus sp. IW2-2015 (assembly GCF_002910315.2). Classification (NCBI taxonomy): domain Eukaryota; kingdom Metazoa; phylum Chordata; class Actinopteri; order Salmoniformes; family Salmonidae; genus Salvelinus; species Salvelinus sp. IW2-2015. The sequence goes on along the minus strand of NW_019942514.1, from coordinate 2,709,734 downwards.
GAAAAACACTTGTTCCAACTCATGACTGCAAAATTTCTCATAAGTTACCTGTAAGCTTTGTCCAAACATTTCAAAGTATTTTCCTAATCCAACTTTAGGTATTTTTTTACGTAAATAATCAATCAAATTTAAGACGGGATATACTGTGTTCAATCCTGGAGGAAAACAATGTGGAGAGTGCTTTTCAGGTCACGCGTCTCTATCAAAGAGTACACTTCTCTCGAGCCTCGTTCTGAACAGTGCTACTTCTTCATTTCTCAAAGGAAAAACCTCAACCAATTTCTAAAGACTGTTGACATCCAGTGGAAGCGACAGAAACTGCAAGAAAGTCCCTTAGAAATCTGGATTCCCAATGAAAATCTATTGAAAAGAAAGTGACCTCCAAAACAATTATTCTGAATGGTTTGTCCTCGGGGTTTCGCCAAATAAGTTATTTTATACTCACAGACATGATTCAAACAGTTTTAGAAACTTCAGAGTGTTTTCTATCCAAATCTACTAGTAATATGCATATCTTAGCTTCTGTGCCTGAGTAGCAGGCAGTTTACTTTAGGCACGCTTTTCATCCGAACGTGAAAATACTGCCCCCTAGCCCGAAGAGGTTTTAACTAGTGATTATGTTAAGATTGATTGTTTTTTATAAGATAAGTTTAATGCTAGCTAGCAACTTACCTTGTTTCCTGCTGCACTCATGTAAAAGGTGGTCAGCCTGCAACGCAGTCTCCTCGTGGAGTGCAATGTAATCGGCCATAATCGGTGTCCAAAAATGCCGATTTCCGATTGTTATGAAAACATGAAATCTGCCCCAATTAATCGGTCATGCCGATTAATCGGTCGCCCTCTAACACAAAACGTGAGATGGCTGAGTTTGGGGAAGATGCTTAAAAGGCTGTGGGACCTGAAGTCGGAGATTCCTTTAATTTGCAAAAATTCCCCCAGCTGCATGATAAAGAATGGTTGGCTGATTTTGCCTTCACCGTGGACATCATGGCCCTCATGAATGAACAGAATTCCAAACTACAGGGGAAGGGGAAGCCTTCAAGGGAAAATTACTCCTCCTAACCCGCCAAGTAGAAGCCAACAATCTCACCCACCTTCCAACACTACTAGTCTGTTCCCTATCAGATGACCAGCGGGAGAAGTATACATCGCTGCTGAAAGCTTTCTCGTCGTTTTGAGGATTTCAAAGTGTTGGAAAATGACATGCTGTTGGTTTCCTCTCCTTTCACTGACCTGCAACTTGAGCTTATCGATCTTCAGTCTGATGCAGTGATTGGAGAACTATTCAAAACAATGTCACTGACGAGGTTCTATGCATCTCTCGATGAACAAAACTTTCCAAAGATTAGGAGTCATGCTCAGATATTTGTACTGTTTGGGTCAACCCTTGTATGTGAACAGACATTTTCAGTGATGAAATATAACATGTCAAGGCACAGATCATCTCTTACTGATTCTCAGCTCTCAGCAATCCTGCGCATAGCGATGTCAGAAACTTTTCCTGACTTCACTGCTCTAGTCAATGCCCATCACAGACTTCACTCCTCACACTGATTGAGTAGTTTAAATGTAATGTTGATCTCTCTCTCTTGTGGTTTTGTGCATACCTGTTAACAAGAGTTCTGTCCGTGGTGCTGAATGCACAGTGTACTGTACTTTTCCCTCTGTGTAGTTCATTGCATGTTTAATAATGAAAAACCTACCAAAAGTAGAAAATGGATGTGGTTTATTTCTGTGCATGTTAAATAAGTAGCATATCTGGATGTGATTTACAGTAAATATATCTGTCACACAGTCATACACATGATGTATAATCCTGTAATATGATTCTGGCCCGCGATGGCAAACATATATTCTAATGTGGCCCTCCATGGAAAATAATTGCCCAGGCCTGCTCTAGGGGAAGCTGTGTGTCAATGACAGTCCAGCTGGAGGTCTAAACACACAACAAGGTATCACCGTTTTACTCCAAAATTTGACGTTTGTACATGTCTATGGGTGAAGTCAAGGTAAATGTTTTTTTTCCATCTTTGCATTGAGACACTGTTACCTAACTCAGCAAAAGTGAAACAAAAAACACGAGTCGGGCTGGGGGGTTTCACATCTCATTAAGTTAAGGATAGGGTAAAAATAGGGTTACGATTAGGAATTAATTCTGAGCGGTTAAGTCAAGGGTTAAAGTTTGGGAAAGGCTTAAAACAGAAAAACTAAATCTGATTACCTACGCAACCCTCTGCGCCAGTTTTAAGCCCATCCACCATCCCCGTTCACAATGCCTTAGCAAGTCAGCAGCCTACATGAAGGTAATAGCGCTTACCGTTGCCCCTAGTGGCTGGTTTTGATTACATTTCTAGACATTCTTGGGAACTAGAGCGATATCCCTGCAACACATGCTAGATTGACCCAGCTCTCACTATCAGACCGTTTCTCGCTCTCTCTCTCTCTCTCTCAAGCACTTTTATATAGTTCCCTGGTTCTGTCATTTTTGCAGAAGCTTCAATTGTGGCCAATGCAATTAAAATACAAGGGGTGTGGGGGGAAGGTGTCATGAAATGTATCAAAGAAAAACTATGTTCCCAATATGTCATAGAAAAAAGAAAAGAAATGTAGAGTATTGTCTTAACTGAAATATGAACAAACACAAAGAGAGCCCAAGACCCGTATTCACAAGGAGTCTCTGAGTAGGAGTGCTGATCTAGGTGCTGGCCCCAATGTCTGTATTATTATTTGTTATTTATTTAACTAGGCAAGTCAGTTAAGAACAAATTCTTATTTACAATGACGGCCTACCCTTGTTCAGGGGCAAAACGACAGATTTCTTACTTGTCAGTTCGGTTATTCGATCCAGCAACCAGCAACCAACGCTCTAACCACTAGGATACCTGCCGCCCCATAATCTTATTCATTATGATCTAAAAGGTAAAACTGATCCTAGATCAGCACTCCTACCCTGACCTCTAGCCTCCCACCCTCCCATGATCATATCAGCCTTGCTAATCAAATAAAAGTCAAGAAAATCAAGAACCATAAGGGACCAAAACACTGAACGTTCACAATCCCATTCATTCACTATCACGCTGGTATGAGGATCGGGCAACAGGCGCAGAAATGCGTAAAAGTTTTTTTATTGTACCCAAATTACGGCGTTCCGTGTAAAGGCACGGGGACGAAGACCAAACAAACACTATACAAAACACAGGGTTGAAACCCAAACAAAAGAGCTACCTCGAATAATTAACACAATGATTAACACACAGGACGAGACCCGTAATCATCTGCGCAATCCACAGTGGCATGAAAGCCAAACATACCGCTCAGGAAGGAGACGCGTTCTGTATCCTAGAGATTAACGTACTTTGGTGCGAAAAGTGCAAATCAATCCCAGAACAACAGCAAAGGACCTTGTGAAGATGCTGGAGGAAACAGGTACAAAAGTATCTATATCCACAGTAAAACAAGTCTTATATCAACATAACCTGAAAGGCCGCTCAGCAAGGAAGAAGCCACTGCTCTAAAAAAGCCAGACTACGGTTTGCAACTGCACATGGGGACAAAGATCGTACTTTTTGGAGAAACGTCCTCTGGTCTGATGAAACAAAAATAGAACTGTTGGGCAATAATGACCATTGTTATGTTTGGAGGAAAAAGGGGGAGGCTTGCAAGCCGAAGAACACCATCCCAACCGTGAAGCACGGGGTTGGCAGCATCATGTTGTGGGGGGGCTTTCCTCCACCTGTCTCTTATACACATCTAGATGTGTATAAGAGACAGGAGGCTTGCAAGCCGAAGAACACCATCCCAACCGTGAAGCACGGGGGTGGCAGCATCATGTTGTGGGGGTGCTTTGCTGCAGGAGGGACTGGTGCACTTCACAAAATTGATGGCATCATGAGGCAGGAAAATGATGTGGATATATTGAAGCAACATCTCAAGACGTCAGTCAGGAAGTTAAAGCTTGGTCGCAAATGGGTCTTCCAGATGGACAATGACCACAAGCATACTTCCAAAGTTGTGGCAAAATGGTTTAAGGACAACAAAGTCAAGGTATTGGAGTGCCCATCACAAAGCCCTGACCTCAATCCTATAGAACATTTGTGGGCAGAACTGAAAAAGCGTGTGCGAGCAAGGAGTCTTACAGACCTGACTCAGTTACACCAGCTCTGTCAGGAGGAATGGACCAAAATGTACCCAACTTATTGTGGGAAGCTTGTGGAAGGCTACCCGAAACATTTGACCCAAGTTAAACAATTTAAAGGCAATGCTACCAAATACTAATTGAGTGTATGTAAACTTCTGACCCACTGGGAATGTGATGAAAGAAATAAAAGCTGAAATAAATCATTCTCTCTACTATTATTCTGACATTTCACATTCTTAAAATAAAGTGGCTGTCTCTTATACACATCTAGATGTGTATAAGAGACAGGTAAATTATATTATGCAGTACATTTCTCTGGAATATTTGCACCTTTCTAACATGTATATCTTCACACTTACATGAATGTTCCAGTGAAGCATAGGAGAAGGGGAACTTTATTAGTCAAATACATCACAGCAATACATGTTCCCTATATTATTTCTTATGGTTCTTATTTTTCACCTATGCAGGTGACAGCTGCCCTCCAGCTCACACTCCTTCACGTAGATCCTGAAAAGACATAATATGAAGTACAACGTTGACCAAAACATTAGCGAAGTGGAGTCAGGTGAGAACGTTCTGCTGATAGCTAGAGTGCCACATACTTTATCAAATTAGAGTGCCAAGGTGAAACAGTAATGAGTGCAGCTTACATTGTTTTCACCATAACAGGTTATGAGAACTAGAAGAAAAGAAAAGTGTTGGGACCAGCACCGCTGTGGAAAATAGGAATGTAACTGTATACTACCGCATTACTGACGTTAGCTATAGCTAGTGGCAGTGCATAGTGCAGCGGCAAGAGAGCTAACCATGGTCAAACGACTTACTCAAAACCTGTTTGCGGCATTTCTCCTGCCGCGTTTGCCACTGAATTAAATGAACACAAGCCCTGATATTTACAACAGCTAGTTAACTAGGCTAATGTTAAATATGAAGTTGTCACTCAACAGCAAGCAAGTAGCTAACCCTGTAGCTAAGGTTACTGTTCAAGCAGCTGTAACTTCTAGTCCTACTAAAGCACGTAGCTAGCTAAAGGCACGGCAGGCAGCAGGTTGCAGATCTGTTTTCAAGAATGTAACGTTACGATGAAATAGTCGTAATCATTTTACGGAGAACAAAAGCTACGTACATTTGAACACCACTGCAGAAGCTTCGCTATTCGCCATCTTCCAAGTTTGTTTGTTGTTTACTTGGAGAGATCTAGCTATCAAAACTCGCAACTACCTTCTTCCAATGCATTGTGGCTCTGAAATTCCCCAAAAAGTGTGCAGAGAATTCTACTAGATGAAAAACCAAAATAAGTATAACATCCTGGCATTTAAAGCATAGTACATTTTCTAAAATTAAAATACTACAAAACATTCTATTTTAGTGAGAATACATCATGCGTGATTGTGTTGTTTTCCGCTATTCGTTGATTTTGGTAATGCATTCGCATATCTAATAGATCAGCTGTTGTCAAATCCGAAATGAGTATGACATCCTAGCATTCAATTTGTCGCATACTATATAAAAAAATGATTCACATACTCAAGCAGCCTACTATTTAAGACACAATTATGAATATTCAGACACGGCCTCTAATTTTCCACCCAAAAATACGTCAAATTCCCATTTGCTTAACCCGGAAGCCAGACCAATGTGTCGGAGGAAATACCGTGCAACTGTGCCTGCCACAGGAAGCCACTAGAGCGTGATGGGAAGGGACATCCCGGCCGGCCAAAACCTCCCCTAACCCAGACGATGCTGTGCCAATTGTGCGCCGCCTCACAGATCTCCCGGTCGTGGCCAACTGCGACACAGCTTGGGATCAAACCCAGGTCTGTGGAGAAACCTTAACCACTGCAATTCACCGCCTTAGACTGCTGCGCCACTCGGGAGGCCCAGAGCTCAGTGACTTTCAATTTGGCACTGGCATAGGATGCCACCTTTCCAACCAGTCAGTTTGTCAAAATTTCTGCCCTGCTAGAGCTGCCCCGGTTAACTGTAAGTGCTTTTGGTTTGGTGGAGGAGGAATAATGGTCTGGGGCTGTTTTTCATGGTTCGAGCTAGGCCGCTTAGTTCCAGTGAAGGGAAATCTTAATGATACAGTGTACAATGATATTTTGTGCTTCCAACTTTTCTGGCAACAGTTTGGGGGAGGCCATTTCCTGTTTCAGCATGACAATGCACCTGTGCACAAAGCAAGGTCCATACAGAAATTGTTTGTACAGATCGGTGTGGAAGAACTTGACTGGCCTGCACAGAGCCCTGACCTCAACCCCATTGAACACCTTTGGGATGAATTGGAATGCGGACTTCGAGCCAGGCCTAATCGCCCAACATCAGTGCCCGACCTCACTAATGCTCTTGTGCCTGTATGGAAGCAAGTCCGCGCAACGATGTTCCAACACGGAGGGTTTCCTTAATGAGCTTTGATATCCTTTTTCTTTTCATCATACCAATGCATCATACAATTATGTAATTGTACTATTTAATTGGAATCAGCTGGTGGAAACAAGAAAGAAAAGTTTGGCTCGCTAAATCCTGCTAGTGTGAGAGTATAACAACACGTAGAGCAGTGGCCACCAACCGGTCGATCGACTGGTCGGCCTTCAAGGCATTCCTAGTCAATCACCCAACATTTCTGTAGAAAAGCTAATAATAAAGGTTTGCGCTCCCTTTCATTTTTTCTTCATGTTGTGTTGTTGGCGGTAGGCTGGGAGGTCTGTGGCTAAATCGAGGCCACAGCTAAGTTTGACACTAGCGTACATGAGACTTCATAACTTTTAAAACCATGACCAGAGAGAGACTGTCAAAGAATACAGCAAAGAGCTGCTGTTTTTAAGAGTGATTTAATCTTTACGTTTTCATTCAGCACTGTCAACGCTGTTTTTATTCAACACTATCACAAAACATAAAACGCGCTTCTCCCTACTTCCACTCGCACTGCAGCTGCAATGTGTATTGATAGCCCTGTGTTTTTATTATGAGTAGTAGCTCGTTGTGTCCATTTTAATAGGGAGGAATATTTCACTTTCTCTGGTCATAGGAACAATTTTAATTTGTGCACGAGGCAGATGCTGATGCGGTGCGACTTGAGTTTCGCCATCAGGTGGAAGACGATGTCCCCTCTCTGGTCAGTCTCACTGGAGGAAGGGAAGGAGAGAGCACAGACCGTGAGAGGCAGACCCTCTGCGGAAATCTCAGACTTACTACTTCAGTGCGTTCAAGACAACTGGGAATTCCGAGTCGGAAACTCTGGCATCTTTCTAGAACTCCGTTTTTCCGACCTGAAGATCACTGACGTCATCATTTTAACTCGTTTTTTCCCCGAGTTCCCAGTTGTCTTGATAGCACCGTGACCATCAGATGCAGATACCATCAGTCCAGTAAAACAAAAAAGTTAATTATTTGGTAAGTATTTAAATTTATGCTCAGCCGTGCCACGCAAGTGCTACACCAACTGATGTATTTCGTTATCAAAGCTCGAGTGTTGAAATATAATATGGTCTGAGAATAACTGTTTTTACAGAACTGTTTTATTAGGTTGTTACATTTTTGAAGTCATGTATAAAATAAAATAAATCTGAGCGGTAGATAATGCTGTGATAATGTATTAGTCCTACTGCACAAACCTCATTCCTACAGAACAGTTTTTATTAGGTTAATGTAAAAAAAAAAAAAAAAAAGTTTAAAAATTGTTCTCAGCGGTAGATCTCAAATTGCGTTTTGACTGCGAAAGTGACCACTTACGTGGAGGAATGTATGTTTGTTTGTGTGTGTAAGTGTACACAGGTATTGGGGTTTGTCTGTACGTGTGTGTGTGTGTGTGTGTGTGTGTGTGTGTGTGTGTGTGTGTGTGTGTGTGTGTGTGTGTGTGTGTGTGTGTGTGTGTGTGTGTGTGTGTGTGTGTGTGTGTGTGTGTGTGTGTGTTGGTGTGTGTGGTGGTGGGTGTGTGTGTGTGTATATCGGGTCCCCATTCTGAAGGGGGGTGGAGGTGTAACATCATGTCACAGTGGGGAGGCAGCCTTCAGGTGTGACAGAGCACTTCTCAGGTTATTATCCGCTGTCATTGTTTAATTCCTGCTCATTAAACGCACCAGACAATGATGAAGCACCTCAATCCCCAGCAAGCTTCTTTGTCTTTTTCCCTCTTCTCACTATCTCTTTTTCGTTCTTTTTGTGCCTTTGTATCACGCTCAAGGTCGATTTGACAAAGTCCTCAGTCCCACTTACAGCTATTTTCAGTCACATTGGCACATTTTCAGATGTACAGCGCCCTTCGGAAAGTATTCAGTTCCCTTGACTTTTTCCACATTTTGTTGCGTTACAGCCTTATTCTAAAATTGATTAAAAATATAAAAATATGCCAGTTTAATTTGAGGATAAAAATGTTGACAGCTGCGCCATACCGGTTGCAAAATAAATGGGATTTTCGATGTAACGATTCCATGGCACATGGTTAATGAACTGGTACAAAAAACTACATTTGCTTTAACACTTAGAGTTTTTCTATTTAAATTATTATATAACATTCTTGCCACCAACAGAATGCTATATATGTGGGGAAAGGGGGATACCTAGTCAGTTGTACAACTGAACACATTCAACTGAAATGTGTATTTCATATTTAACCCAACCCCTCTGAATCAGAGCAGTGTGGGGGGCTGCTATAATTGACATCCACATCTTCGACACCTGTGGAACAGTGGGTTAAGTGCCTTGCTCAGGGGCAGAATGACAGATTTTTACCTCGTCAGCTCAGGGATTTGAGCCAGCAACCTTTCAGTTACTGGCCCAACGCTCTAACCACTAGGCTGCCTGCCAGCATACAACAATCTCAGCTCTGTAGATTTTGCTGTGAAGAGACAGAATCAATAGATCATTTATTCTGGTATTGCCCCTATGTAGCTTTTTTTCTGGTCACAGGTTCAGATATGGTAAAAAGAATCACAACATACACTTCAAATTAACCAAAAATGATGTAAAACATCCCAGCATAATTGAAAAATATATGGCAGATGGAAACCAAACGAGGGTGGTCTACGGTGATAAGTGGGATGGGCTGAGAGAGGCTGAGGGTTGGAATTAAAGAGCTTATGTTTGGTAGTTTCGGAAGTTTACATACCTTAGCCAAATACATTTAAACTCAGTTTTTCACAATTCTTGACACTTAATCCAAGTAAAAATTCCCTGTCTAAGATCTGTTAGACTCACCACTTTTTTTAAGAATGTGAAATGTCATAATAATAGTAGAGAGAATGATTTATTTCAGCTTTTATTTATTTCATCACATTCCCAGTGGGTCAGAAGTTTACATACACTCAATTAGCATTTGGTAGAATTGCCTTTAAATTGTTTAACTTGGGTCAAATGTTTCGGGTAGCCTTCCACAAGCTTCCCACAATAAGTTGGGTGAATTTTGGCCCATTCATCCTGACAGAGCTGGTGTAACTGAGTCAGGTTTGTAGGCCTCCTTGCTCGCACACACTTTTTCAGTTCTGCCCACAAATTTTCTATAGGATTGAGGTCAGGGCTTTGTGATGGGCACTCCAATACCTTGACTTTGTTGTCCTTAAACCATTTTGCCACAACTTTGGAAGTATGCTTTGGGTCTTTGTATGCTTTGGGTCTTTGTCCCCATGTGCAGTTGCAAACCGTAGTCTGGCTTTATGGTGGTTTTTGAGCAGTGGCTTCTTCCTTGCTGAGCGACCTTTCAGGTTATGTCAATATAGGACTCGTTTTACTGTGGATATAGATACTTTTGTACCTGTTTCCTCCAGTATCTTCACAAGGTCCGTTGCTGTTGTTCTGGGATTGATTTGCTCTTTTCGCACCAAAGTACGTTCATCTCTAGGAGACAGAACGCGTCTCCTTCCTGAGCGGTATGACGGCTGTGTGGTCCCATGTTGTTTATACTTACGTACTATTGTTTGTACAGATGAACGCGGTACCTTCAGGCATTTGGAAATTGCTCCCAAGGATGAACCAGACTTGTGGAGGTCTACAATTATTTTTCTAAGGTCTTGGCTGATTTATTTAGATTTTCCCATGATGTCAAACAAAGAGACACTGAGTTTAAAGGTAGGCCTTGAAATACATCTACAGGTACACCTCCAATTGACTCAAATGATGTCAATTAGCCCATCAGAAGCTTCTAAAGCCATGACATTTTCTGGAATTTTCCAAGCTGTTTAAAGGTCCAGTCAACTTAGTGTATGTAATCTTCTGATCCACTGGAATTGTGAGACAGTGAATTAAGTGAAATGATCTGTCTGTAAACAATTGTTGGAAAAATTACTTGTGTCATGCACAAAGTAGATGTCCTAACCGACTTGACAAAACTATAGTTTGTTAACAAGAAATGTGTCGAGTGGTAGAAAAACGAGGTTTAATGATTCCAACCTAAGTGTATGTAAACTTCCGACTTCAACTGTAAAAGTACCATGTATGTAAAATGTGTATGCAAAATGTATATGCAAAATGTATGTATATGTGGCAGAAAAGCTGTAATAAAAATGGTCACCCTGACAGAGCTCTATAGTTTTTCTGTGAGATGGGAGAACCTTCCAGAAGGACAACTATCACTGCAGCACTTCACCAATCAGGCCTTTATGGTAGAGTGACCAGACGGAAGCCACTCCTCAGTAAAAGGAACATGACATGACAGCCTGCTTGGAGTTTGCCAAAAGGCACCAAAAGGACTCTCAGTCCACGAGAAACAAGATTCTCTAGTCTGATGAAACCAAGATTGAACTCTTTGGCCTGAATGCCAAGTGTCACGTCTGGAGGAAACCTGGCACCATCCCTACGGTGAAGCATAGTGGTTGCAGCATCATGTTTTGGGGATGTTTTTCAGTGACAGGGTCTGGGAGAAAGGATCAAGGCAAAGATGAACGGAGCAAATTACAGAGAGATCCTTGACGAAAACCTGCTCCAGAGCGCTCAGACTGGGGCGAAGGTTCACCTTCCAACAGGTCAATGACCCTAAGCACATAGCCAAGACAACGCAGGAGTGGCTACGGGACAAGTATCTGAATGTCCTTGAGTGCCTCAGCCAGAACCCGATCGAACATCTTTGGAGAGACTGGAAAATAGCTGTGCAGCAACGCTCCCCATCCAACCTGACAGAGCTTGAGAGGATCTGCAGAGAAGAATAGGAGAAACTCCCCAAACGCAGGTGTGCCAAGCTTGTAGCGTCGTACCCAAGAATACTCAAGGCTGTAATCGCTGCCAAAGGTGCTTCAACAAAGTACTGAGTAAATGGTCTAAATACTTATGTAAATGTGATATTTCAGTTTGTTAATTTTTATAAATTAGCAAAAATTTGTACAAACCCGTTTTTGCTATGTCATTATGGGGTATTGTGTGTAGATTGAGGGGAGGATACTATTTAATCAATAATAAGGCTGTAACCTAAGAAAATGTAGAAAAAGTTGAGGGGTCTGAATACTTTCAGTGGCATTTTTTCAAAACTCTAAGTATAGAGTACATCTGATACAGTATCGCCTGTCTCTCTGTTTGAAATTCAGTAGCTTTCAGGGGGAATCAATGAAATTCAGAGAGTGAGTGGAATATATTGTTATATACAACCCAGGTATTTCAGCAGTAAATTGTACAATACACTATAATTCTAAATGGTAGCACATAGAGCAGGGATCATCAACTAGATCAAGCAGCGGGACAATTTCTTGCGGGTGGCAGGAATCAACAGGGTCAGCAGGTAGCCTAGTGGTTAATCGAAAGGTCACTGGTTCAAATCTCAAAGCTGCGCCATTGAGAAAGGCACAAAACCATAATTGCTCTTGTAAGTCACTCTGGAAAAGAGTGTCTACTAAATTACTAATGTCAGCATAATTTGTACACTGTCCCTATTATACTTGAACAGATTTTTTTATAAAAATCCCTTGGAGCTGATTTCCTGGTGTTTTACAGTCTATTATTTCCAACAGTAAAAAAAAAAAAAATGTTTAAATACATTTTTGTAAACTTGGGTGGGCAAATAAAACAACCCGCAGGCCAAATTCGGCCCATTTTGACACACTCTTTCCCCTTTGTCCTATTGAAGCACACTGGCTGATGGAAAATGATGATGTAGTCTTTACAGCCATACATGATTTGGTTTTACCTTCCAACATAAATTGTCAAAAATAGATTTATGAGGTTCAGCAGTAATCAAACTATATACATTAACTATGCACTACATAATGTTGGTTCAATAGTTTTCCATTTTGATTAAGTGATAGCTAATTGTATTGTTAACAAATGACAAGAAAATCATATCAAAAGTAAAGTGAATATTGCATTTTGAGAAGCAGATACTTAGATTGAATCCAAATTGAAAGAGGGATTTGGTGCAGTGAACAAGTGACTTTGCATTTGTTTGTTGTACTCAGTGAATTGAAAATGTAGAGTTTTTAAACATGAGCCATTTTGATGATATTTTGACATTTTTGTGCTTAGAGATTTGAAAATGTTCCAGAGATTTTTTTAAATGGCACCAAAGTGATTGAAATATACAGTAACCACTTCTTCACACCATTGTATTCAACCCTCTTACTGAAGAGGAAATCTAGTTTCAATATGTCTTCATGTATTTGTGTTCTCTGTTTCTCATTGTCATGTTGTATTGATCTGGTGGTCCTTGAATACAGCTGTATTATGCTAGAGATATTTCGGGAAGACTTTACAGGCGAACGACGACAGAGAGGGTGTGTGTTTTTATACATGTGCATGCATGTGTATGTGTGCTCGTGCAAGCCTTGTTGTGTTTTTGCTCGTGCAAGCCTTGTCGTGTGTGCGTCTCTGTGTGTGTATGCCCTCCCCCTAATAGATCACACTCTTTCCTTTCTTGGGGGCCACCACTGTTTTGTTTAGTCTGATGTTTTATTTTGACTCCTGTATTCTTGTTTTTCATTTTCATTTCTATAATTGTAAAGCTACTTTGGTTCTTTGAAAAGCGCTTTATAATTCCCATGTATTATTATTATATGTGTGTCTGTGCGTGTGCTTGTGCTTGTCTGTGCCTGTGTGTCTTCATCTGTCTGTATGTAGCTAGGCGGTGCCACCTGACAGCGATGGAGCATAGCGTAGTGGAGACGAGAGAAAATGAAGAGACAAAAAGAAGCTCTCTGGTGTAATTATGCTCTCATTTCATGGCCAAGTGTACAGTGGATGTGCCGAGCCTGCACAACGCCTCATTACAATCATTACTCTTAAGAAATACTAACACACTTTCTCTCTCTTACCCTGCGGAGTTCTCACCATGTTATTTTTTTTAGAATATAACTTTATTTAGCGATTATGCACTGTCGATGATACGGAGACTTGTCTTTTGCTGACACAGTATCCACCCCACTGTTCTAGTCTAGTCCTGCTGTATTATGCATGACTACCCTCTAGCAATATACACTGCTCAAAAAAATTAAGGGAACACTAAAATAACACATCCTAGATCTGAATGAATGAAATATTCTTATTAAATACTTTTTTCTTTACATAGTTGAATGTGCTGACAACAAAATCACACAAAAATGATCAATGGAAATCAAATTTATCAACCCATGGAGGTCTGGATTTGGAGTCACACTCAAAATTAAAGTGGAAAACCACACTACAGGCTGATCCAACTTTGATGTAATGCCTTAAACAAGTCAAAATGAGGCTCAGTAGTGTGTGTGGGCCTCCACGTGCCTGTATGACCTCCCTACAACGCCTGGGCATGCTCCTGATGAGGTGGCGGATGGTCTCCTGAGGGATCTCCTCCCAGACCTGGACTAAAGCATCCGCCAACTCCTGGACAGTCTGTGGTGAAACGTGGTGTTGGTGGATGGAGCGAGACATGATGTCCCAGATGTGCTCAATTGGATCAGGTCTGGGGAACGGGCGGGCCAGTCCATAGCATCAATGCCTTCCTCTTGCAGAACTGCTGACACACTCCAGCCACATGAGGTCTAGCATTGTCTTGCATTAGGAGGAACCCAGTGTCACGTTCCTGACCTGTTTTCCTTTGTTTTGTATTTGTTTTAGTTGGTCAGGCTGAGTTGGGTGGGTTGGTCTAGGTTTGATTTTCTATGTGGGGATTTTGTGTTCGGCCTGGTATGATTCTCAATCAGAGACAGCTGTCAATCGTTGTCCCTGATGAAATCATACTAAGGCAGCCTGGGTTTCACTTGTGTTTTGTGGTGTTTGTTCCTGTGTCAGCATTTGGGCCACACAGGACTGTTTCGGGTTAGTCACGTTCGTTGGTTTTTTGTTGAATTTGTTGTTTTTCCAATAACACGTACCACTCTGCATCTTGGTCCGATCCATGCTCATCCTCGTCTGAGGAGGAGAACGACTACGACAGCCGTTACACCCAGGGCCAACCGCACCAGCATATGGTCTCACAAGGGGTCTGAGGATCTCATTCTCGGTACCTAATGGCAGTCAGGTTACCTCTGGCGAGCCCATGGAGGGCTGTGCGGCCCCTCAAAGAAATGCCACCCCACACCATGACTGACCCACCGCCAAACGGTCATGCTGGAGGATGTTGCAGGCAGCAGAACGTTCTCCACGGCGTCTCCAGACTCTGTCACGTCTGTCACATGTGCTCAGTGTGAACCTGCTTTCATCTGTGAAGATCACAGGGCGCCAGTGGCGAATTTGCCAATCTTGGTGTTCTCTGGCAAATGCCAAACGTCCTGCACGTGTTGGGCTGTAAGCACAACCACCACCTGTGACGTCGGGCCCTCATACCACCCTCATGGAGTCTGTTTCTGACCGTTTGAGCAGACACATGCACATTTGTGGCCTGCTGGAGGTCATTTTGCAGGGCTCTGGCAGTGCTCCTCCTTGCACAAAGCTGAAGGGTACGGCTCCTGCTGCTGGCGTTGTTGCCCTCCGATGGCCTCCTCCACGTCTCCTGACTGTACTGGCCTGTCTCCTGGTAGCGCCTCCATGCTCTGCGACATACGCTGGACAGACACAGCAAACCTTCTTGCCACAAGCTCGCATTGATGTGCCATCCTGGATGAGCGCACTACCTGAGCCACTTGTGTGGTTGTAGACTCCGTCTCATGCTACCACTAGAGTGAAAGCACCGCCAGCATTCAAAAGTGACCAAAACATCAGCCAGAAGCATAGAACTGAGAAGTGTCTGTGGTCACCACCTGCAAGAACCACTCCTTTATTGGGGGTGTCTTGCTAATTGCCTATAATTCCACCTGTTGTCTATTCCCCATTGCACAACAGCATGTGAAATTTATTGTCAATCAGTGTTGCTTCCTAAGTGGACAGTTTGATTTCACAGCAGTGTGATTGACTTGGAGTTACATGTGTTGTTAAGTGTTCCCTTCTATTTTTTTGAAGCAGTGTACATAACCATACCACAGTACTAGTAGGACACCAGAAAACTGTCTTCATAATACTTTCCCTTATACATTGATATTGTCTGAGATCTCTAGACCACCTACTTCTTTGCAACTTTAACCTGTATTATTAACTAGGCAAGTCAGTTAAGAACAAATTCTTATTTTCAATGACAAGCCTAGGAACAGTGCCTTGTTCAGGCCAGGAACGACAGATTTTACCTTGTCAGCTTGGGGAATCAATCTAACCATTTGTTTACTAGCCCAATGCTCTAACCACAGGCTACTGCTGGCACAGCACTCCTAATTACAATAGCAGCAGCTGTAATGGCTACGGTAGGAACGACACCTGCGCTAGGTGTGTGCAATTATAGGTTCACATAGGTGTTCTGGAGTCCCTGTCTACTGCATGTGGGGAGTGCGTGCGCATTTGCGTGTGGGCATCAGTGTGTGTGTGGTGTGTGTGTGGTGTGTCATGTGTGTTAGTGTGAACATCAGTGTGTGTCTGCAAGTATGTGTGTGTACGCCTGCATGTTTGTGTAGTATGTGGGCTCCTGTGTGTGTGGCTCCTTCCTGTAATGTGTACAGAGGCAGATATATCTTAATTAGGCCGCTCCTGTATGGAGATGGCACCCCACAGAGCCCTACAACAGGCTGGTAGAGTAGGATCATCACCCCTCACTGGGTGGGAGGAAGGGAGAAAGAGGACGGAAATGTATTTGTGCCCATGCATAGTCTTAACTTTCCCTTGCTTTCACGCTTCCCTTTTATTTTTTTGGGGGGGGGGGGTGTTTAGGAACTATCAGTCTCATCGTAGTCATGATGGGACTGATAATATCCTAGCAGTCATGATGGGACTGATGGTTCTAAACGCCCACATCAAAAGGCAAAACATTGATTATGGTTGATTATTGCGGGATGTTTGTCTTTATCGATAAGGAATCAGACAAATATCCCACAGTAATCAACCAGGATTATGACACGCGGGAAGTAGGGGTGCTGAGGGTGCTGCAACACCCCTGAAAAATCGGAATAAAAAAAAGATATATTCATAAAAATATTTTTTCACAAAAGTACTGCACTAGACCTTTACTAGTATTATCAGACCGATATAGACGCCTATAGCGCATGGGCAACACATTTTTTAATCATCTCCACGTTGTCAAAAAAGGTAGTTGTATAATTATGAACACTATCTTGCAGGATTCAATAGTTTGAATTGTAAGAGTTGTTGCCGTGTCCCTTTCTCTGAGATTGTCATTCTAAAGGAATCCAGAAAGAACAAAACCCTGCACTCAAACATTTACATCAAAAGGTGCAAAGGTATGTGCAAAGACATTTTTCTTGATCAAATAACATGGAAAATAACCACTTTTTGTGCAGTTTTAATTTACCATCCTTACCAACCACTTAATGTAAATGTACATTACTGTATTGTACATAGGCTGGTCATCTAGGTTCCTACCTGTGGACTTTACATCACCATGAAGAAAAACAATGCACAATACAGTATACACAATTGAGTACATTGAGACATAAAGTGTTTTTTGATGATGTGATGATGTGGCTCAGTTGGTAGAGAATTGTGCTTGCGAATGCCAGGGTTGTGGGTTTGAATCCCGCAGGGGACCAGTGCGAAAATGAATTCCTTCACTATTGTAAGTTGCTCTGGATAAGGGCATCTCCTAAAATGAGTGAATAGATCATTTCAGTTTTCACACAGAAATAAGTTGCATTTGCAAAGTATTTCAAGAAACTGGAAAACATATACTGCATCAAGCAAGTATTTTCATATTCCCCAAGTATTATCAGATTGTTGTTTTGTACAGATAATTATCAGACTCAAGTTAGAAATGCTGGTAAACACTCAAATACATTTAGTTAAAATTTGTTCACAAAAGTAGTGCACTGGGCCTTTACTAGTCCTGTATTAGAGGACCGATATAGACGTCTTCAACACGGGCAATTCTCTCCTCGTCAGCAAAAACATTGCAGCACCCCCCCCCCCCCCCCAAACTACTTCCAGCAGCTATGCAGGGTACTCCACAAAAAGGACACTCATCTGACTTATATCCAGTTAAAATGAAATAAGCAGAGAATACAACCTTTCGAATCAATCCTTCAACATAATCAATGAAGTGAGAGTATACCAGGTTGCATTTTGCCAGACAGGCCCTCTCCTGTTGCTCAGTGCACTGTCGAGAAAAATAGGTCTAATGTGGCGATTAAACTGTGAGTGTTGTCACATACTACCTCATGTGCTAGTCTAAATGAATGGAAGGCAAATGCAGATGCATCTACAGACTCATTACAGTAGCATCTATTCGCTTCATTAGCGGCCCTCCTGCTAATGTGTCGGCACTGTGTGCGTGAGTGTGTGTGTGTGAGGAGAGAGAGAGACAGCGTGTGAGTGTGTGTGCTTGTTAGTCATTGTGTGTGTGTGTGTGTGTGTGTGTGCTTGTTAGTCACTGTGTGGGGTGGGTGGGGGGTGGGTGGGGGGTCGATATCAGTTTAGATGTACACTAAAAACAGGTGCACACTTGTTGGGAGGAGCACATGTGTAGCAATATTTATGATTCTTAAGGCTGAGCACTCACAGCAGCACTCAGCATGAATCTATCTGAAGAGAGTCAAGAGACCTCCACTTACTGCACTACAGAGAGCCGTGGTCATTATTAAAAACACAAGAGTTCCACCATGCACAGTGCTGCACAGTAACAAGTAACACAGTAACACGTGTTCCCTGGTAATATTGGGGGCAAACATGGTTATAGTATTAGATATCATATACAGTAGTCATAACGCAGCCTACTGCCTTTTAGATTTAGCCATAACCGACTACTTTTATTACAACCTGTTATTGTAACTTTTAATATGACTCTTACCATCCGCAATGGTATATTTAAGCAATAAGGCCCGAGGGGGTGTGGTATATGGCCAATATACCACGGCGTAACGCGGAGTACCTAGACACAGCCCTTAGTCGTGGTATATTAGCCATATAGCACAACCCCCCCGAGGTGCCTTATTGCTATTATACTGTAAACTGGTTACCAACGTAATTAGAACAATAAAAATATTGTTTGCGACATATGGTATACGGTCTGACATATCACGGCTTTCAGCCAATCAGCATTCAGGGCTGGAACCACCCGGTTTATAATCATAGTTGAGTAGGTGGGCTCTCTCATCTGTGTGCTTTATGTCTATATGTTTGCAGCATAGGGGTTGGGATCTCTTTTTCTTTCTGGGTAAGAACCCATACAGTGCCAACCTCTGAGCTGGTGTCTTCATACAGAGAGCCAGAGGTCCGGGAGCCCTCGCTCACACACACTGTCTGATACCATGGCAATTAATGGGGCGGTAAATGAGATCGTTACTGATGTGTTGTAGCAAGGTGAGCGAGCAGAGGTGCGAGCGGGGAATGGGGTGGAGGTGTGTGTGAGGGGGGGGGGGGCTTTGGAGTGAGAGCTGTATCGACATAGAGAAGTGCCAGACACAGAAAACAAAACAGACATGGTGAAACAGGCACAGAGACCATTAACTTGCTGAGGCAGAGCCCCTGGCTCCATCCCCAATGGCACCCTTTTCCTCTATGGACCCTGGTCAAAAGTAGTGCACTACGTAGAGAATAGGGTGCCATTTGGGACAGAACCATAGATGGAGACCCATTTGTAAAAGTTACCTGAACTTTATATATGGCTCTGGTCTGAGGTATATCCAATCATCCCTGTGGACACATAACAGCAACATACAGGAAGTGGTTGATAAATGGTTAAAACAGCCTCATTACTAAAAGGTAGGCTACTGTATGTAAGTTGATGAATGTTCACCAAATGTTTGGGTAGTTTATCATTCCTACGTTTGTTTATTAGGGTAAGGCCAAACCATCTGGCCTAGGGGGGAGGCTCAACACCCCCCCACTCCGACGGGTCTTGGCACATACCATTCTACTATATGTTCGGCTTCTCTGCTGACAGCAAGACAGATCTGAAGTGCTGAGTATCTCCAGTAGCTCCCGTTTCCCATTTGCCTGTTTGTTTAGTTGAGTCCGGGTGATTGCAGTGGTGGTGGAATTGAGCTGGCAAGTGCAAGTTGGGCTAGCCTCCCTCGGGGCCTATTTTCTCTGAGTTTCAGGTGGCTGCAGCATCGGGGAAGCGACAGCATCCATTTATATCACTTAATCCTGGAGACACACCATTAGGGTGAGAGGCGGGGAGAAGACACACATGGGTTAGACTAAGTAAATGACCATGTTAGACGACATGCTATTATCTCCCTCTCGACGAGTGACTTTGGGGAACAATTAAATGTGACTTGTATTCCCAGAAGTGGACATTAGTGTATTTGTATTTATGTGTAGGCAGGCTATACGTGAGGGGGACATAGGAAGTGCAGCCAGATGCACTTGTATATCTTTCTGTGTGGGTGTGTGTGTGGGTGTACTGTGTGGAGCAAGATAAAAGTTTAGCCTGTATCATTCTCCCTGCTATCATAAGATTACCTGCTTCCAAACCAGCTACATTTTATTTTCATTGGCCCTTGCCATGCGTTCCAATAAACAAAAGGGTGTTGTGGGTAGTGAATTTCTGCACATGAACATTAGAGCGTGTATATTCCGAAACTGAAAGTGTGAAAAGGTGAGTTTTTTTTTGTGTTAGGACATTTTCGTGTGTGTGTGAGTGTGTGTTTGGGTGCGTGCGTGCGTGCATGTGTGTGTTGCGTTGTCTTTGGATTGATTTCAGAGCAGGCTCCAGTGCTTGGATGGCAGAGTCTCGCATCATGTCGCCGTAATCCGTGGAACCACATGCGACACATGCCTTCAATCTGCATTCTAATCTCCACTCTAACCAGGGGAACAAAGAATGGCAGCTCCACCAAGTCTCATGACTCCACCAGGCTTTTGCAATCTGTTCCACAGTCGCAGACAATTTTCACCCCCCATGATAAACTGTTATACAGGTTACAGTCTTAATCCACGGTTTGAGCTGTTATTGTTGCACAACTATCATCAGCAGAGACACAATATTACATTTTCTTCAACAGATTGAGTTTTGACTTCAGAACCAGTGAGAATATATATATATTTTTTATGTGTTGCTGTTAATTTCTTGGGCCAAGTTATTAAAAACCAAAAAACTAAATAAATAAGCCCTGCATGCATCATTCGTTTAATTTTTAAATTATTGGAACCATAGAGTGACTTCAGAAAGTATTCACACCCCTTGACTTTTTCCACATTTTGTGGTGTTACAGCCTGAATTGAAAATGGATTACATTGAGATTGTGTGTCACTGACCTATCTACACACAATACCCCATAATGTCAAAGTGGAATTATGTTTGTAGAAATGTTTACAAATTAATTAAAAATGAAAATGTGAAATGTCTTGAGTCACTCTGTGAGCAATAATAGTGTTTAATAGGATTTTTGAATGACTATCTCATCTCTGTACCCCATACATACAGTTAATTGTAAGGTCCCTCAGTCAAGCAGTGAATTTCAAACACAGATTTAACCACAAAGACCAGGGAGGTTTTCTATTGGTAGAAAAATAAAAGATATTGAATATCCCTTTGAGCTTGGTGAAGTTATTAACTACACTTTGGATGGTGTCCTTCCTAACTCAGTAGCCGGAGAGGAAGGAAACCGTTCAGGGATTTCACTATGAGGCCAATGGTGACTTTAAAACAGTTACAGAGTTTAATGGCTGTGGATGGATCAACAACATTATAGTTACTCCACAATACTCACCTAAATGACAGATTGAAAAGAAGGAAGCCTTTACGTGCATCCTGTTTGCAATAAGGCACTAAAGTAAACATGTGGCAAAGAAATTAACTTCATATCCTAAATACAAAGTGTTATGTTTGTGTCAAATCAAACACAACGTACCACTCTTCATATTATCAAGCATGGTGGTTGCTGCATCATGTTATGGGTATGCTTGTCATCAGCATAGACTAGAGAGTTTTTTTAGGATAAAAAAAACAGAAGCACAGGCAAAATCCTAAAGGAAAACCTGTTTCAGTCTGCTTTCCAACAGACACTGGGAGACAAATTCACCTTTCTGCAGGACAATAACCTAAAACAAGTTCCTTATCAAGGGAACATTGAATGTTCCTGAATGGCCTGGTTACAGATTTGACTTAAATCGGCTTGAAAATCTATGGCAAGACTTGAAAATGGCTGTCTAGCAATGATCATCAACCAACTTGACAGCGCTTGAATTTTTTTTTAAATAATCATGGTGTGCAAAGCGCTTAGAAACCTAGCCAGAGACTCACAGCTGTAATCGCTGCCAAAGGTGACTCAAGGGTGTAAATACTTATGTAAATTAGACATTTATGTATTCGTTATCAATAAATTAGCAAGAATTTCTAAAAACATGTTTTAACTTTGAAATTATGGGGTATTTTGTGTAGATGGCTGATAGAAAAAAATGAATTTAATCAATTTTGAGTTCAGGCTGTAACACAACAAAATTTGGAATAAGTCAAGGGGTATGAATCTTTATTATTAGATTGCCTTTAGCAATCTCTCTCTCTGTTTCCAACCGAAGAGAATTTATCTGTCACCTACATGCTTTTATTTTTAACACCCCCAACCCCCACCATTTTTCTAAGAATGTCATATGCTTATGTTGTATTGAATATTAATATGCATTATGTCATATTAAAGATGATTAAATAGGCCAGATATTGACTGAATTAGTTATTTACTCAGTAGTCATGAAGGCTTTATGGATTGTCTAAATGTTCAGTGGGTTACTTACAACCAAATAGCTGAATACAGCTTTGCAAAGAGATTTTATGCCTCTGTATTTGATGAGTGACTGCATGAACATGGTGGCCATTTTTAAACGGCAGGTGCTAACATCGTAGCCATAAAGAGGTTGATGGTATATGTCATTGAAAAGATACAACCAGTCCCTTCCTCTATCGCTGCCACATAATAATCTGTCCTTCTCTTCCTCCCATACCAACTAGAGATTGCCCTGATAGCAGACAATAAAATCTAATTTTCTTAAGTCTTGGTGAAAACGCGGGCTAAGTTTACATAAATTGTCACATGAAAAGGGTAATAAAGTAGGAGATCAAATAGTGGCGAGACCTGTGAAGGGTATTACCTTTGGGTATTGATTTATAATCCCAGATTCAAGGGACCTTCAGCTACTGTGGCTGGCCTCAGCCACAGGCAGATATGCAATCTCGCATCAGAAATATTTTGCAATGCAATAATGCATAGTCAAAAGTAGTTTAATTGCACCTTAGAAAAGAACACAGAATTGAATCGTTCATATTAGCTAGTACTGCAGCCTTTCTCGCCTAAATGGGGCTATACTCTAACACATAATACTGGTGGTGTGTTCGGAGACACTATAACATTAGCAGCTAATGCTTGATGTTGGTTTCCATTATGGGTGTATGGATGTGGGATAAATGGAGACGTCATCGCATAACTACGTGGCTACAAGGCAGATGATATTACACCACCACAAACGGGTAAGGTGAGACCGCTCCCTCCCTCTCTCTTTCCCAGATCCTGCTCCAGGGGGAGCTAAATTAGCACGTCAGTGTGGGTAAATGTTGACACACTGCACAGCTCTAGAAACTGTCCTGACGGGTACACCAGGGTTTGAGCCAGCCTGACGCACAAGTCTAGCACAGGGATATCACACACACATACATACATACATACATACACACAGAATGTTTCTATACATGCAAGCACACATGGCAACCGGCTGTCATGTTTGCATTAATTTACATATCAAAGGATCCCCCCACCTCCATATGCCCAAATGCACACACATAGAAGCAAACATTTTCTACTAGACAGTGCACATGCTGATAGTTTGTTTCATCTCAATGTCATTCTTCCTCTCTTCAGCTCTTTCTTTGTCTCCTTCCCATTTCTCTTCTCCCCCTCGCACGATCACATACACGGTCACAAATACAAACATGCACACATGCACATACAGTACACACACACTTATACAAACAGTGTGCACACACCCGCAGCTTGACTAGTGCCTGCGGTGTGGGGACAAGCAGTCGGCTGTCACCATGGCAACCAGACGCAGTCACCCTCTTGCAGTCTCAGGCATACACACACAAACAAACACACACATATGCGCCGCAGGTGGCGTCCTCAAGACAGGCGGGCAGGATGGGTGTGGGGGCAAGCAATGCCATTCTGCTGCACTCGTCTGCCAGTCAGTCAGCCGATCCCTCCATCCATCCGTCCGTCACTCAAGCCGGTCCTGCCCATGAAATCGTGAGGATTCCCTGTCACTGATTCTCCACTGGAGATTTCAGAGAATCAAATGTGACAGCAAACAAACATTCAAGGTACTGAGCAAACAACCAGTGGAGATGACGAAATGAAAATCAATGAGGAGATTAAAATGAATTTAGCCTGTGCCCAACCTCGGGCAGCCAGACTTTGCTTAACCCCAGAGCCAGGCGTTGGGTCTTTGCTATCCCTGCTAATGTGTCAGGCAGATACCCCCACAACCCCATTTCTCCAACCCTCTCCCCCCTTCAATTTCCCCCATCCATCTCCCCTCTCACCATCTCCTCGCCCGTCTCATTTATCCTCTGCCAGGGGCTGCGTTTGCACATGCGGTTGCCGTGTTTATTGGACAGTTAATTACATTTAATCAGCGGATCCCCGTGTGTGAGGCTTTGCCCCGGGTGGCTGAGGGATGGATGCTGACAGCGGTGGCATGCTCGGGTCATCTGCATTTTCAGATCTGTCTGGGGGGAAGGGCCTAGTCAGACCCCCCCAACCCCCCACCACATCGCACCCCTTCCCTTAACTGCCTCCGCCGAGGGTTTGTCACCACAGTGTCACTTTGGGTGGCATGTTATCTCTGCGTTAACTCACGCCGGCCGACAGGCCTCTCTTCTCCATGCTGGTGGTCGGAGAAGCACATTGATTGTACGCTTTGGCCTCCGGGCATCATGGAAGAGAACGGAAGACAGTGAGGAATGTCAAGGATAAAGGAAGGGAAAATGGAGATTCGAGTTAACACATGGAGTTCATGTGGAGAGATACATTGTGGATAGATGGATTAATAGATAGATGGATTGGAACGACAGAGAAACTGACAGACAGACAGAACGTTTTATTTTAGCAAGCAGACAACGCGATGAAGCCAATAGGCCAGGAAAAAAAGAAGAAAATAGTAGATTTAACCATGGGGTAAACACAGAGCACAATCACGCCATTGCTTTTTGTAATCACATCATTGAAAAGCAATCTCTCAAGGTGTTTGTACAGGCTCATGCATTTAAGTGACAACAACACAGTCGACAATGAAGTCCCTGGGTACTCAATGGAAGCTATGTGCAACGCAGAGGCAAAAAAGCATCAGCGTCCCAGACATCTTATTACAGCAATGCTCATTGTCCAGGAAATAAAGCCAATAGCTCTCACTAGGTATTTCCATCAGGCCGCTATACTTTGCGAGCTCGTCACCTTAAAACTGAAATCCTTAGTGGTGAAACTGTCACGTCCGTTTGCGATACTATAACAGCAATGAAGTTACTGCAAACAACCAACACGTTTTTTTTCTCCCTCTGGCATCATTGCACGCGTGATAGAAGAGCAGAATATGTACTGCAATTTTTTTACAGGATTGCACGAAGGTCCACACCTCCGCTTTTTCCCCCTTCTGCGGAGTCCATCTTTAAGGTAATATCCATTTATTCCACTGGATATTTACACAGGCAATTCAGGCTAAGTGACGTGACAAGGGGGTTACATCAGTACTCTTTAAACGAAGTTGTAAGGCTCAACTTACTGGTTGAATTGGTGTTTTTGACAACACTCTTGGCTCTAGGTGCCAGCAGAACTACCTTAGCATGTGAAAAGTCCTTCCCAATAAAACTCATCAGCTTTTAATAAAATTATATTGGTTTTACCTATTAGCGTTAAAAGAACCATAAACCCAGTTTACAGCCCGTGTCTTGTAAAAGCTACTGTAGGGTGACCGTAAACAAAGCAGTAAACAACGCTTGTAGACTAGAGCTGTAATGGAGATTGAGATTGTGCATGCATCCATTCGTTCTCTTCATGTGCATTTTGTATATAGCTACCTCAATTACCTTGTACCCCTGCACATCGACTCGGTACTGGTATTCCCTGTACTTTTACTCATTATTGTTATTGGTCATTCACTGTGTGTTTATAGGTAAGCATTTCCCTTTTAGTTTACACATGTTGTTATCGAAGAAGGTGGTATTTGTAAAAAAAAATATTTGAGTTTTAAAGCCGCAGATACAATGGTAGATATCCTGAGGCCTCTCACCTCAAAAGTACAGCCCATTGTCGCTTAGACAGCGGATATATTTCCTATATATTGGAGGATGCATATTCCCCTTATTAGAGGAATAGGCATCAATAACAGCTGTCTGGTAACTATGTGATATTTCACTTTTCATTTCAACTCTCTTCACAATTATCTCTGTCTTTCCATGCCCCTCTTTCCGCCTTCTCTTCCTTTCCTTTCATCTACTTCCTATCCCTCTCGTCATTTCCTGCCCTCTTCTTCTTCCCTCTTTGGCTCAGTCATACCCATCCAGCGTAGGGGAAATGTTTGACTTGCCCAGTTCACACTCCAGTTTCAATTATAAGCCGTTCTTCTTCTGAACGAGCCCTCTCTTTTTTAATTAGTTTCTGGAGGAAAACAGTCTGAACGTGAGCTTTGTTCCTGATTTATAAAGCATTTAAGGGTGGGAAAAAAACAGAAAAGTCGGGTTAAAGAAAACAGGCTTCATCCACAAAGGCGGTGTCAGGGAGAGAGCGGCCCGTGATTAACTTTCATTTCCTGTGCCTTATTATTCCTGTCCCAAATGAAATTTCAGTCGCACAGATAAATCTTTCCCCTGCACCCCCACCGCTACCACCGTCCTGTAATAGCTCACGCGCTGTTATCGGTCTGTGTGTGTGTGCGTGTGTGTGTGTCAGGAAATAAGGTTGTCAAGCCGCCAGAGGTTTAATATACTGTATATATAGGACGTGGGATGGCTAAACAGTTGATATAAGGAGATCAATAGAATCGCATGAATCAGAGAGAATTTAATCACATTCTCCAGCTGATTTATAGATGGACACATAGATAAGTAGATATTGATGACCAAGAGCGATTTAGCTGCCCCCATAATTCCATTGAAGTGCAGAGAGAGGATGTCCATTGACTCCCAAGCACCAAGACTCAAGCCTAGAGGCCTACACGACAGCTTGCCCTTGGATTCATAGTGGGAGGCCAAGTAATATTGAGTCAAGTGTCAATCAATTAGATGGTAATACCTTAATCCATGCCTATAATTACAAACCTCTTAAGGATCGGACCCTTTTTTTCAATTTTCGCCTAAAATGACATACCCAAATCTAACTGCCTGTAGCTCAGGACCTGAAGTAAGGATATGCATATGCTTGATACCATTTGAAAGGAAACACTGACGTTTGTGGAAATGTGGAATTAATGTAGAAGAAAATAACACATTAGATCTGGTGAAAGATAATACAAAAACATGTTTTTCTTTATTTTTTTATCAGCTTTGAAATGCAAGAGAAAGGCCAAAATGTATTATTACAGTTTATTATTATTATTATTATTCCAGTATTCCAGTTATTCCAGACGCAATTCAGATTTTGGCCACTACATGGCAGCAGTGTATGTGCGAAGTGGGGTGACAGGTAGCCTAGTGGTTAGATCGTTGGGCCTGTAACCGAAAGGTTGCTAGATTGAATCCCCGAGCTGACAAGGTAACAATCTGTCATTCTGCCCTTGAACAAGGCAGTTAACCCACTGTTCCTAGGCTGTCATTGTAAATAAGAATTTGTTCTCAACTGACTTGACTAGTTAAATAAAGCTTTTCTGTTGTATCAAGTCTGCCCAAATGTGCCTAATTGGTTTATTAATACATGTTCAAGTTCATAACTGTGCACTCTCCTCAAACAATAGCATGGTATTATTTCACTGTACTAGCTACTGTAAATTGGACAATGCAGTTTGATTAACAAGCATTTAAGCTTTCTGCCCATATCAGATTATCAGGTAAGACCCAAGTGCAGGAGTGTTGAAGTAACAATGTTTATTGCAACAACAGGGGCAGGCAAATGACAGGTTAAGGCAGGCATGGGTCAATAATCCAGAGTAGTGGGGCCAAGGTACAGGACGGCAGGCAGGCCCAGGGTCAGGTCCGGCAGAGGTCGGTAATCCATAGTAGGGGCAAAGGCACCAGATGGCAGGCAGGCTCAGAGTCAGCACAGGCAAGGGTCAATATCAGGACGAGAAAAAGAGACAGAGTAAAAGCAGGAGCTGAGACAAAACGCTGGTTGACTTGAACAAACAAGACGAACTGGCACAGACAGACAGAAAACACAGGTATAAATACCCAGGTAATAAGGGGGGGAAATGGGCGACACCTGGAAGGGGGTGGAGACAAGTACAAGTGAAACAGATCAGGGCGTGACACAGATATGTCTATGTCCTGGGAAATGTTCTTGTTTCTTACAACCTCATGCTAATCACATTAGCGCACATTAGCAGAACTGTCCCGCTGGGGGGGGGG
This sequence comes from Salvelinus sp. IW2-2015, assembly GCF_002910315.2. Lineage (NCBI taxonomy): Eukaryota > Metazoa > Chordata > Actinopteri > Salmoniformes > Salmonidae > Salvelinus > Salvelinus sp. IW2-2015. The sequence goes on along the minus strand of NW_019942514.1, from coordinate 2,681,679 downwards.
TAAATGTGTTACTTTCCTTTTCCCTTCTCCTGTCTAGGCCTTATCTACTGTATATATCTACTGTATATATTCCTGTTTGTTTTTTTAACATGGCTTTAGATTTGGAATGGAGCCTATTGGGAAGCTAAAAACAGAGTTTCAAAGCAGACAGTCAAGTCACCTTACCTGTCAATCAAGGACCCTCCTGTGGGCTGACCGACTAAATGAAAAAGCCCTCGAGTCCACCATTTTGTTCTCCTTTCTGCATCTGTCATCATCTCATCAACAGACATGAAACATGGACCCCCAGAGAGACAGCTTGAGGATCCCACCGCTGCCGCCAAAGTGTGCGCATTGACCTCGATTACGACGTAAATAAACGACTCTCGCTCCGGGGGAGCCACTTCTGTTCTGTTCCACTCACCCTCCCATCCCTCCATCCGTGGGCCATCCCTCTGTTCCTCATTAGAAAGTGCATTGAGAATGTCACACCAATTTAGAGAGTTCTCGTCTGACATACGCCATGTTGTTTTTTTAATGGCGCAACTATATACGTTTTACGTGCCAACCCATCAGGCTCTTCTCAGGCCCCTTGAAGGGGGAGAGGAGCCAGAATCTCTGACCTGCTGTCGTCCCCCATTGTTAATTAGACCTATTCACCAGCCAGCTGTTTATAATAAAATTTATATGGAGTGGTGAATGGCTCAGATAAAAATAACAGATACATCAGCAGGCGCGTAGGAGCGTTACAACGAGCATGTGGTGTAAAATACACAAAAACATAAAAAGCTCATTAAGCAAGACAATAAAGAAAGAAGTCGAAAGCCCTGAGGGCTTGTCACCATCTTGAACTGAGCCCTGGAAGGACCTCGCCCGCCTTTCTCCCCCTTCTCACTCTCCCCTCTCTATCTCTCTCACTCCCTCATGTTTCCTTTAGAAAGACTATCAATTTGTACCCTCTGTTTTTTTCCTCTGTGCTCTTCCAGTGGCGGGTCTTCTGTTGCCATGCAGTATCCGGCTGCTGGCAGCTGAATCTCAGGAGAGGAAAGGGGGTAGATGGAACAAGTTTGTCTCCGGTAGGGTTCTGGCACACTGCCTTGACCAATGGAACCAGCTGTGGCGAGGAGACAACAGCCTAACACACACAAACACAGTCCTGCAATGTAGAAGATGTTTAATACGGCTCAGAGCTATTTAAAATACACGTAATTAAGTCAAATGCAAAGCAGATCATTATTTGAAAGCTGTTTGCTCCCTGATGGGCCAGTGCTGGCTATGAAGTCACAGGAACAAAAGGCACCCTGGACCAAGTGGAGACCGGCAAGATGGCCCCCGAACATGGCCTCCGTGTCAGAGGATAAATGGTCAGACTCCTGCCATGCACTTTCATCTCACTATATATTTTTTTACATCACCATATTTTACAACTTTGAAGGCCAAACAATTAAATTATAGTGAGTGAATTTGAGCAGCATGTAAGCTGACTTCATAGCACTCCAACAGAACAGGGGCACAGCACAGCTTCAAAAGTAAATATCAAAGGACTGCCAGGAGTCTAATTGCCATCTTTACCCATGAGGTCTATTCCCATTCGGGTCCACTTTTATTTGAAGCTCAAAGTACTACAAGAGAGATGATGTATTTGGTATTGCAAAGTGGACTCACTGAAGTTAAATTAGTTATATGTATTTATGCGAAATATGATGCACTTTGGCTCATTGACACAGCGTGCTTGACAATTTAGTCAACTTTGAACATATTCAGCATTTGAATGAATCGACGCCAACGGGAGACAAGCTGATAACCAGGGACTTGTTTATTAGGACACACAATGGAAATGGGTATGCAACTAAAACAAAAATGAATATAGTCCCTCCATTTCTTTGTCTTTTTTTTGTTTGTTTGGTGCCAAATGAACATAACCCTCAACTGCCAACATAACCATGGTTTCTCAAGGACAGAGAGGTGACGTGGCTGCAGAGGATTGAGGATGCGGCTCAGAAGGGGCGATAGTTCCAGCTCAGTTCCATCTTAGGTAATGCTCACTGAGGTAAATCAGACCGCCCCTTTAACTGCTTGAAGGCCTCTCCCATGTCAGCCCTTAATTAACTATTGACCGGGCCACTAACGGAAACCAAGCAGCAGGAGATTAAAAACAAAAAAGCCAAACTAAAGGCTAATGGCCCGAGAATCTGATACATCCCTTTAAGGCCCTTTTCACGGCTCTGATCGGGTCTCCGTTTCAAATCCGCACTTGGATGGGCCGGCCGGAAGCCGCTGCTAGGACTTCAATGCTCTCTCAATATCAATATCCTGTGCAAAGCCTGTCTGGTGTCTTGTGCTTTGTGTGTGTGTGTGTGTGATGCTGGCTAGGGAAAACAAAGCCACAGACAGAGGAAGCAATGGCTGTAGCCTCATCAGTAGGCCAGTCGATGCAGGGGCCTGTAGTGTTGGCATCATTAGCACCAGGGCACAGGGAGCCAGCTCAACTCCCATAACACACACTTCTACTGGGACACGGACGCTGCCCACTGACTGACAAGGGCTAGTATTTAAGATGCACCCTCCCACACATACTTAAAAGCAGATACATAAAAGGTAGGAGAACTGGAAAGACACAGACATACACACAGTGAATGTAAAATAAGGAGAAAGATACCGATACATTTCCAAGCGTAACATTGCAACTGTATACAATGGAACTGATGAGCCACCTCAATCTTTCTAATCTCTCTCGCTCTCTTTTCCATGCTCCCTCTCTTCACCCCTCTAGCAGCTCCCCCCTCTGTCTGTCTATGTCCTTTCCTTTGTGCGATGGTAATTGCAGTTGTCTGACTGAGCCAAACTCCCACCCTGGGAATACCAAGTCGCCCGCCGTGTGGTCGACATGTCACGTGATCCTCGCGCGCCGCCCTCCTTTATGACCACAATTAGCAGCTAGGTAGGCTGTCAAACTGCAAATTAGCATTTTAACGTTAGCATTTAAATTAAGATTTTAATGTTATCGCCCACTCCCTTCCTCTCATCCACGCACGGTGTGGAGTGACTGCTTAGACAGCATGTCAATCTCGGCCTGGGCAAACTTTGTATTTTACATCTGTTATTCAATAAAAGTGCTTTTATCTCGAAGACAATTGTCAAGTGGCTTAATTCTGACGCTGAGAGAAATTTGGTACATCGATTTACTTTTGTTTTGTATGCACTTATGTAGACTACGAGGTGGACAAAGAGAGAAGACAAAACATTTTGTAATAGAAAAGGAAAAGAATAACCTAGTCTATCTCTATCGTGGTGTAAAATAGTCATTGTCACCTTGATATATTGTGGGTTTATACAAGAGGAACAACTGTGAAAGATCTAATCGTTTTCCATCCTGGGGAAAAGACGCCAGAAAAGCCCAAAACTAGACAGAGGGACAGACAGAGAGAGAGGTGGGGGGAGAGCAAGAGGGGGAAAATAGACCGGGCAGGTCTGGCTGAGCGAGCAAGCTAATTAACAAAAAACAAAAAAATGTAAATTGCAATTTGTGAACATAGGCATCTAATTAACCCTTTACATGTGTATGAATTGGCCTATATGGATAGGGCTAGATTGAAATGTTTCTTACAGAAGAAATCTGAAATGCATATGCAATTTAAAGGGAATTGTTTGGAGATTAAGGGAAAATGATTAGACAACATGATGTCAACATTTCACCTGACACAAGACTGATTCCAAATATAACACTGTTGATTTCATGTGCATTTTACATTTACTGTACTTATCGCTGCATTTGTTCATAACTAAATCTGAAAATACATTCAGAAACATGATAAGAATGTTCCTGGCAAAGGACAAGGGTTGACTGAGAGGACTAACTGGTGTTCCTAACCGGTACAGAGTCAATGTGAGGGGGCACCGGTTAGTCGAGGTAATGGTAATTGAGGTAATATGTACATGTAGGTAGAGTTATTAAAGTGACTATGCATAGATAATAACAGAGCGTAGCAGCAGTGTAAAAGAGGGGGGGGGCAATGCAAATAGTCTGGGTAAAACTAAGTTATTCTGTTGCTAGCGCTGTTGCAAGAGCAACATTCTCACCCGATTACGTAATGAACCGATGTGTCCGTCGCTATGCTGGTTGCTTGGTTACCTCGTAGCGGTCGCGAAGGAAGGAGGACGCCGGCAGTTCTAGTTCTATTTCACATCAGAAGCGCTCGCTCAGTCCGCGCAAAATTATTACCTCCGAATTGCCCTCCAAGGACGGTGTTTTTGACGGTGGCAACCTGCTGCTGCAGAGGACCGAAAAGACTGGAAAGAAAACACTATTTTGTTGTTAATGTTAAATAGGAATAAATAATTTAAGCAGTTTTTAGATTGATTTTATATTGACATTGCTGGCTAACATTACTTATTTACCTCAGCCAGACAGCTAGCTAACGTTAACTGTTACTGTAGCTGCTTTTTGTTTGCATGTAGCTTGTACTTCAATGGCATCCCTCGAGGAGATTTTATTGTATTTTTCCAACGAGGCGAAGTACTATGAAGACACACTGATCTCGACAAGAGGCGCAACATTCGTAGGGGGCAGAGAAATTCACAATTCCGCGTAACGTTAAGCAGTTAATTTCTATTACTTTTACTGTTAGATAACTGGAAGGATTTATGTACAACCATTTAGGTCATCTAACGTTACAGTACATGTCGCTAGCTATACATTTAGTTATATGTCTGTCACATTGAGGTATCTAGCTATAAGTAACCCGAATCAATCAAATGAATAGGTGTCAGCAATTATGGTAACTCCAACTGCCTTTAACTAGGTGTCTTCGCTAGACAGAGAGAGACCCATACAGAAATTATGATTTCGATTAATGTCATATTGAGAGTGTTTCACAGTGTTTCAATTTGTCACTTTGTGCTTATAGGTCAGTACTTGTCTAGCCTGCCAGAAGTTTAAGAGGGTGAAGACTGTGGCGCGGGAGTTGAAGCCCATCAAAATTGTTTCACCATGGCACATGATCAGTAAGTGTGTCACAATTCAAATTTTGCATTGATAAGTTGTTTTTTAAATGGTTGCTTTATTTGACCACAGCAGAGTTCAATATGATCAAATGTTTGTGTCGGTGTCCATATTTGCTATTGCAATCAGTCTTACTCTCTGCAGAGATGAGGAACCCTCCATGGCACGATACCATCAGAAATCCATGAGAAAACATATTTTATCTTGTTTTCAGGCTGGGCACCTGGCACCATTTTCCAGTCCCGATTCCAGTCCCCGTCCTGGGTCCATTCTCCCAAGATGTCCACACCCTACACAACAGAGGTCAGCGTCCACTGCTTCCGTCGGGAGATACGTGAGGGAAGGTAAGGAGATGGCCTGGTGCAGGAGATGGGGCAAGCATTTTCATGTGTCTTGTTTGTCTCATGTCGTCAATGTGTGTGAATTTGTCTGTCCATCGTGTCCATCTTCTGTTTTGTCTGATGTTTTGCCCACCCTTGTTTTCACTGCTTGGCCATTTCCCCACCTCAAGATGGTAGGTATTTTACTACATTGCAACTTGTTGTATATTGTATGTTATTGTAAATAACCTTAATAACCTGTTGTAATATTGTTTTAAATTTGTATATACAGTGGGGAGAACAAGTATTTGATACACTGCCGATTTTGCAGGTTTTCCTACTTACAAAGCATGTAGAGGTCTGTAATTTTTATCATAGGTACACTTCAACTGTGAGAGGCGGAATCTAAAACAAAATTCCAGAAAATCACATTGTATGATTTTTAAGTAATTAATTTGCATTTTATTGCATGACATAAGTATTTGATACATCAGAAAAGCAGAACTTAAATATTTGGTTACAGACCTTGTTTGCAAACAAGATCATACGTTTCCTGTATTTCTACCAGGTTTGCACACACTGCAGCAGGATTTTTGCCCACTCCTCCATCACAAGACCTCTCCAGATCCTTCAGGTTCGACTGTCTCGCAATACAGACTTCAGCTCCCTCCAAAGATTTTCTATGGGTTAGGTCTGGCAGGACTGGCTGGCCAACTCCAGACCTTGAGATGCTTCTTACGGAGCACTCCTTAGTCCCTGGCTGTGTTTTCGGTCGTTGTCATTGCTGGAAGATCCAGCCACAGACCCATCTTCAATTGCTCTTACTGACGGAAGGAGGGTTTGCCAACGATCTCGCGAATACATGGCCCCATCCATCCTCCCCATACGGGTCTGCATCATCCTCCCCTTTGCAAAAGCATCACCAAAGAACTGAGTTTCCACCTCCATGCTCACGTTGGATGGCTTGCGGGTTGTACTCATCCTCTCTTCCTCCAAAACACGCGAGTGGAGTTTAGACCAAGAAAGTCTATGTTGTCTCATCCAGACCACACTTGACCTTCCCCATTCCTCCTCTGATCATCCAGATGTCATTGGCAAACTTCAGATGGCTGGACATCCGCTGGCTTTGACAGGGGGACCTTGCCGTGCGCTTGCAGGATTTTAATCCATGATGGCGTAGTGTGTTACTAATGGCTCTTTCTTTGAGACTGTGGTCCCAGCTCTCTTCAGCTTCATTGACCAGGTCCTGCCGTGTGTTCTGGCTGATTCCCTCACCTTCCTCGTGATCATTGATGCCCCCGAGTGAAATCTTGCATGGAGCCCCAGAGCCGAGTGATTGACCGTCAGGCTTCAACTTCTTCCATTTCGATAATTGCAGCCAACAGTTGTTGCCTTCTCACCAAAGCTGCTTGCCTGTGTCCTGTAGCCATCCCAGCCTTGCGCAGTCTGCAATTTATCCCTATGCCTTTACCACAGCTCCTCTGTCTTGGCCATTGTGAGAAGTTGGAGTCTGTTGATGAGTGTTGACAAGTGTCTTTATACAGCAATGATTCAAACAGTTCAGTAATAGCAGTATTGGTGGAGAACAGGAGGGTTCTTAAGAAAAACGACACAGGTCTGTGGGAGCCGGAATTCTTACTGGTTGGTAGGTGATCAAATACTTATGTCATGCAATAAAATGCAAATGAATTACTTAAAAATCAAACAATGTGATTTTCTGGATTTTTGTTTTAGATTCCGTCTCTCACAGTTGAAGTGTACCTATGATAAAAATTACAGACCTCTACATGCTTTGTAAGTAGGAAAACCTGCAAAATCGGCAGTGTATCAAATACTTGTTCTCCCCACTGTAGATGTTTTCTTGCAGACATTGGCTGCGAAGTTGGTTAGTTATTTGGTAAATATATAGCATATGTATCTATCTGTCTTGTATTCCAAGTAACGTTTACAAGCATCTAAATATTTGTATATATTTGAAACTTGCTCGAATTGGCTGTAAATGTACACATTTGCATATTAAATGTATTCATTGCAAGTAAAATGTTCAATTGATTGAAATTGACTGTTCAGTTGCCCAGTTCCTTACTGGTCCTTCACCCCTTCTCCTTAGCCATTCATCTTGTGTGTCCAATTCCAAATCAAATTTTAGGCCAGGGTTGGTATGGAATTGGACATTGGTTTCTAGGTAGTGTTTGCATATCTGGAGGTTCTAGATTTGTGTATGTAATATGGCAGAAGTCTCCCGGAGTCCATTACACAGCAGGGTTGAGTCATCACCATATTGCTACACCTATCCAAGCCCCATCAGGTCAAACACTACAAAGATAGAGTAGGGGGTTAAAGGCCTTAATTAAACTGGGTAAAAAAAAAGAAATGTACACCTTCTCTCGGCCTGTACCTTAACGTGGTGTTAGGGCTTTTAACTATTCCAGGCCATGATATTTAACCCCTGACTGAGACGTGCTGCTTGTCGAGGACAAGTGACAAGAAGAACTAGCTGCAGCACCTGATCAAGCATCTCTTGATTCTGCCTCTTTCCTCTCTCCTCGTCCTTTATCTCTTTCTCTCCTCTCCCTCCAGATGAAATTCTGCATCGAGTGACTTCTGATTGCCCAACAATCTGCCCACTCATCCCATCCCTTCCTCCATCTGATCACATCATATAAAGCAACTGTTAATGTCATGTTGTCATTATCTGCTAATAAAGTTTGCTTGCCGTATCATACTAGGCATATAATATGTGAGATACACAGATGAACTAAAAACACTAGCAGGGCAAACACTCGGAACAAAGAGAGCAGCAGTGCCTGGACTTTGCAGTCTCCCTCTTCAAGTCCCCCTTCCGAGACTGAATATTGAAAACAAGTGACAGGCAGAGCCTCCCAACCACACAGCACCCATCTCTTTATTCCACACACCAGAATTAAGTATTTCAGTCTGATTGCCATGTGAGTTTACAAAAAATAATCTGTGAAAATAAATTCATGACACAACGGTACCAAAAACAATCAAAGTTTATGTATTAAAATCAAAAATATTGGCAAGTTGGTTTTCACAGCTGTTTCATGAGGTGTTCATTATTGTAAATTGTAAGGTATCCTTTGAAGGTATTTATTTGTTCCACATTATTCATTGTTGTATCTATTGTAGGTCCTAGGATACATATAAACTCAGCAAAAACAAAACATCCCTTTTTCCCTGTCTTTCAAAGATAATTGGTAAAAATCCAAATAACTTCATTGTTAAGGGTTTAAACACTGTTTCCCATGCTTGTTCAATGAACCATGAACAATGAATGAACATGCACCTGTGGAACGGTCAATAAGACACTAACAGCTTACAGACGGTAGGCAAGGTCACAGTTATGAAAACTTAGGACACTAAAGAGGCATTTCTACTGACTCTGAAAAACACAAAAAGAAAGATGCCCAGGGTCCCTGCTCATTTGCGTGAACGTGCCTTAGAAATGCTGCAAGGAGGCATGAGGACTGCAGATGTGGCCAGGGCAATACATTGCAATGTCCGTACTGTGAGACGCCTAAGACAGCACTACAGGGAGACAGGACGGACAGCTGAT
>NW_019942514.1:2636651-2671891 GCF_002910315.2 Salvelinus sp. IW2-2015 | reverse complement strand
TTGATTTTGACCCCCCCCCTTTGTTCAGGGACACATTATTCCATTTCTGTTAGTCACATGTCTGTGGAACTTGTTCAGTTTATGTCTCAGTTGTTGAGTCTTGTGATGTTCATACAAATATTTACACATGTTAAGTTTGCTGAAAATAAACGCAGTTGACAGTGAGAGGACTTCTTTTTTTGCTGAGTTACATTGTTGAACATGGTTGATTCACAGTTAATTCACAAGGGAAATGCGCCAGCATGGCACTGACTGGTTGGTATTACTCACCCTGGCCCAGGAGTAGTCCATTGCGGCACCATGGATGGGAGGCACCTCCTTAGTACATACAAGACACAAACACACACAGCACTGATTGCATTCTCAATGGTGGTAATGTCCTCTATTACTCTGAAACAGGACTGGTGTCTGGCCACTGCTTCATTATCTGGTGGTGATCTGCCATCATTATTTTTGCCCTAGAAAATTCACACTAATGTTGTTGCTTGCAAGCATCTTTTTGGGGGTTAGCTGAAGCAGGGATCTTACAGTAGCTAGCCTGTTCGAGTTTAAACATTATTGAACACAAGCTGGCAACATGCATCAAACATGTGGTCAGGTTTGCTTGATAAGGAGCTAGCTAGCAAGAATCAAACCTGTCTTCAGGTGCAAAGTTAGCTATGCTTCCTCTCAAATTACTTTAATTATATATATTTTTTTATTCCTGCACAGCCCTGAAAATGTAAGCTGTCATTATCACAGATAGGGACAGGAGGGTTGTAGTGATGTGAAGTTCGGCTATTTTTACTGACTCTGATCTTTGACTAGTTCAGTCAAAATAAAGAATATTTCGACTCATTTCGTTCATTTGTGTCAGTAATGCCCTATCGCGAACGATGAACTGAAAAGTCTAAATAGTCATGATTCTACAAGTCTCTTGTTCACATCTCGTTTATCATAGGGGGCAGGCAGGACCCTCTACCAACGAACGATGAAGTGAAAACTTGAAAGAGACATGATTCTACAAGCTTCTCTGTCACACCTTGATCTGTTTCACCTGTCTTTGTGCTTGTCTCCCATCTTCCCCATTATCCCCAGTGTATTTATACCTGTGTTCTCTGTTTGTTCTCTGTTTGTTGCAAGTTCGTTTTGTTCGTCAAGCCTACCAGCGTTGTTCCACTTGCTGCTGTCTGTTTCTAGTTTCCCCAGTTTTGACCATTCTGCCTGCCCTGACCCTGAGCCTGCCTACCGTTCTGTACCTTGTCACACCACACTGGATTATTGACCTCTGCCTGCCCTTGACCTGTCATTTTGCCTGCCCCCTGTTCGAGTAATAAACTTTTGTTACTTCGACACCGTCTCCATCTGGGTCTTCCCTAAAACGTGACAGTACGAACTGGCCATGACTGACCCAGCAGACTCAGACCAGCTCTGCAACGCCATCTCCTCCCAAGGAGCCACCATTGGAGGGCACGAGGAGTTGCTTCATGTTCTTATGGAAGGGTTCCAGACCTTGGCCGAACACCATGACCGAGCGTTGAACACATTGCTGGAGCAATTCCACGGTTTCTCTGTTAGGTAGCCTACCATGACGGTAACCTCCCAGCCCCTCAGTAACCCGTCTGTCAGCAGCGCCGCCTCCCCAGCCACCCTGGTTTCCCGGGAACCCAGCTCACCTCCACCGGAACGCTTCGATGGGGAGTCTGGCGTTTCTCACTCAGTGTTTCTTCACCATCGAGCTGCATCCCTCCTACTTCCCCTCGAACCGCTCTAAGATAGCTTACCTCATCCTGATGTCCGGGAGGGCTTTCGCCTTGGCTACTGCAGTATGGGAACAACAGTCGGCAGTATGCTTCAGTCTGGAGGAGTTTGTGGTGGAGGTAAAGTAAGTTTGATGCTCCATTGTCTGGGAGAGAGGCTGTCCGGAAGTTACTCCAGCTTCGGCAAGACTCCCGCAGTGTGGCAGACTATGCGGTGGATTTCCACACGTTGGCAGCTGAGAGTGCCTGGAATCCGGAAGCGCTGTTCGACATGTTCCTGCACGGAGTATCGGAGGAAGTAAAGGATGAGTTTGCAGCCCGGGAACTACCGACGGATCTCGACTCGCTCATCACGTTGACCATTTGGATCGATGGGTGACTACGGGAACGAAGGAAGGAGAGGAGATTCGATTTCAGTCACCCGCCCAGGGATTCAACCTCGCCTCCGAGGCATCCCGGACGTCCCTGACGGCTCCGTTGCCGAGAGAACCCGAGGTTAGCCGAGTTCCCCCGAGAGTCTCCGAAGTCTGCCAATTCACCTCTTCCCGAGCCAATGCACCTAGGCAGAGCTAGGCTGTCTCCAGCCGATCGGCTATACAGGCTTCACACGAAGAGTTACCTGTATTGAGGGATTACTGGTCATTTAGTCTCCAACTGTCCACTAAAAAACCGGGCTCACTGGTAGGAGCGAGTACTCTGGTGGGTCATATGGAGAACTTTTTTTCTCCCCTTACTCACACCCCTTTTCATGCCATTTTGCTGTGTGGGAACCAGTCAATCTCTCCGGGAACTCATCGACTCTGGGGCCGATGAGAGCTTTACGGACGCTACCGTGGTGTCCGAGCTGGGCATCCCCACTCAGCCCCTCTCCATTCCCATGGACGATAGAGCACTGGACGGGCGCTCTATAGGACGAGTCACCCACAATACCACCCCCATCAAGCTACGTGTGTCAGGGAACCACAGCGAGACGATCCAATTCCTGCTCCTCAGGTTCCCGTGGTATTGGGATTCTCTTGACACAATCCCCTTATTGACTGGTCTGCTGGTGCCATCATGGGCTGGAGCCTGTTCTCCCACGCTCATTGCCTGAATTCAGCGCAGCCTGCCTCGGGATGACTTTCTGGGAGCTCGTCTTCCTGGGGCCTGGTACTCCGCCAATCCCGCGGAGTAACAGGACCTCCAGGAGGTGTTCAGTAAGGCCCGGGCCACTTCGCTTCCGCCACACCAACCTTATGACTGCGGGATTGACTTTCTCCCAGGCACCACTCCGTCCCGGGGACGACTGTACTCTCTGTCGGGTACAGAGACCAAGGCTATGGAGACCTACATTGAGGACTCCCTAGCAGCAGGGTTCATCCGTCCTTCTGCCTTCCCCGCCTGCACAGGGTTCTTCTTTGTGGAGAAGGAAAAAAAAACTGTGCTCGTGCATTGACTACCGGGACCTCAACGTCATCACCGTGAAGAACTGCTAGCCGCTACCACTCATCTCCTCGGCCTTCGAGCCACTCCAGGGGGCCACCGTGTTCTCCAAGCTGGACCTTCGGAACGCCTACCACCTGGTGCGGATACGGGAAGGGGATGAGTGGAAGACTGCCTTCAACACGGCCAGCAGTCACTACGAGTATCTGGTCATCCTTACCAATGCCCCAGCTGTGTTCCAGGCTCTGTTGAACCGGTTCGTCTTTGTCTACCTCGACAACATCCTAGTCTTCTTCCGCTCCACCTAAGAACACATGCTCCACATCCGACAGGTTCTCCAACGGAGTGGGGGCTGTCCTGTCCCAGCGTTCTGCGCTGGACCTCAAGTTACACCCCTGCACCTTCTTCTCCCATCGCCTCAACGCCACGGAGAGGAACTACGATGTGTGAAATCGTGAGCTTCTCGTGGTGAAGATGGCATTGGAGGGGGAGGAACATTCGTTCAGTGTGTGGACCGACCACAAGAACCTGGAATATCTCTGCACCGCCAAGCATCTCAATTCCAGGCAAGCTAGGTGGGCCCTGCCTTTCACCCAGTTCAACTTCTCCCTCTCATACCGACCAGGATCCAAGAATGTCAAGCCGGATGTGCTTTCACACGGCTAAAACCCCGGACCCCGAGACCATCCTTCCCCACCTCGTGCCTGGCAACAGCACTCAGCTGGGGAATAGGGAAGTATGTTCGTGAGGCGCAGCATTCCCAACCGAACCCCAGGGGGGCCCAGATAACCTGATGTTTGTTCCTGACGCGGTCCACTCCTTCGTCCTGTCCTTTGTGCGACAACGCTTTTGGTGGCCTACCATGGTTCCTGACGTCTACGCGTTCATTGCCGCGTGCACGGTCTGTGCACAGAACAAGACTCCTCGGCAAGCTCCGGCTGGTCTCCTTCAACCTCTGCCTGTCCCTAACCGTCCCTGGTCTCACATATCCCTGGACTTTGTCACGGGTCTCCCCCCGTCTGATGGCAACACCGCCATCCTGACAGTAGTGGACCGGTTTTCCAAAGCCGCCCACTTCATTCCTCTCCCCAAGCTACCCTCTGCCAAAGAGACGGCACAGCTCATTGTGCAGCACGGCCTCCTGGATCCATGGTCTCCGACTGGGGTCCTCAGTTCTCATCCCGGTTCTGGAAGGCGTTCGCACACTCATTGGGTCGTCGGCCGGCCTGTCCTCCGGGTTCCAACCCCAGCCCAACTGCCAGTCGGCGCGAGCCAACCAAGACCTGGAGACGACTCTTCGCTGCCTGGTCTCCACCAACCCCACCACCTGGAGCCAGCAAGTAGTGTAGGTCGAATACGCTCACAACACCACTCCTTGCTCTCCCATGGGTCTCTCGCCCTTTGAGTGTTCCCCAGGTTATCAGCCCCAGCTCTTCCGCTGTCATCGTACCTGGAAGAGAGCACGGTCGGACTTTCTAGAGACCACCTCCAGGTATCGACGACAAGCGGACCGCCACCGAACCCCAGCTCCCCGGTATCATCTCGGGCAAAACGTATGGCTGTCCACCCGGGATCTGCTCCTCCAGGTGGAGTCCCGCAAACTTTCCCCCCGTTTTATCGTCCCTTTCCCCATCTCCAAGTTCATTAGCCCCTCTGCTGCTCGTCTTCTGTTGCCCCGTACCCTCCGTATACATCACACTTTTCATGTGTCTAGAATCAAACCCATGTCTCATAGCCCTTTGTCTCCTGTTTCCAAACTTTTGTTACTTCGACACTGTCTGCATCTGGGTCTTCCCTAAAATGTGATACTCTCTTTCACCAAACCTGTGCTTTAAACAATGTAGATTTGTTTATTTCTTGATACATTTGAAACAAGGTCTAGTTGTGGCCGCAACCGGACTATATTGTGAACGACTCTTGGCGGAATGCATTGCTTGAATGCCGGTGATAAGGAAGTCGTTCGCGAACTACAGTCCCCAAAACGAAGTTTGAGTTTGTTGAACAGAGGCGGTGTATATTTTGGTTTTACAAAGTGGTGTCCATCATAACGTTCAATAATCAATTAATTGCATTCATTCATTCTTGCACAATGCGATCAATTATCAGTTGTAGTATATTTATTCTCTGTGCTCATAATCTATTTCCCTACGCGCATATGGCAGACAGTTTGCTGGTCAGAGCACGTCACTGGAGTCGCTGAGCTGGAGGAGCGTCTATTAATCCTGCTGTAGGACTCATTGGGGCCACCACTAACAGGTCAAGCGAACGACTAAAATGAACGAGTCACTCAAAAAAAACAAATCATGACTCTCAAGTCAGTAAAGAGTCATTAAAAAATAACAAATCGTTCGAACTGCACATCACTAGAAGGCTGGGGACTGTTTAACTTTTACTGAACTAATAAACAATAATCACCACTGCAATACACAAACATAAGAGAAAAAGCCCTCGCCTCTTTCTTTCCATAAAGTTAAATTCATAAAGTTGATGTGCGTGATTCCTTGCGAGAAGGCAGCCGAGGGAGTTTTGTGAGGCAGATGTGGCTTAGCATAAATTCTCATCTGTTGACTTTGTTTTCCTCCATCCTTGCCCACTCTCCTCTATGGGATCTGAATACTCCCACTAACAATACAAGGTTTTCCTGTAAGGACACGAGCTGAATTTCACTTAGAGAAGGAAGATGCCTCATTGTGGCGCCGAGGGCCCAGAATTAGCTCGTAAGGGAGACGCTGGTTAGACAAATTTACAAACAACTATTAATGCCCCCCCCCCCCCACGACACATTGCAGTTTGCTGTCTTTGATGCCCTGTTAAAGTTTTATCTGGGAAAAAACAGGGGAATGGCCCCGTCTTTCGCTGGCATGAGTTACAGCCGGCCGTAAACAAAGCTGAAAAGGGCAATAAATTGTGCCCAACTGCACTAGGTTGGAATAACAAGTACTGTAGCTGTGTGACCCAGCTACAGTACAAGCCTTTCACTGCAGATGGGCCTCTGACTGCTACTGAGAGACATGGAGCTGTGAAATGCAAGAAGGCCATACGCATCGTCAAGCGTTGAGGTTATAATCAGATACTGTACAGTTGACTTAGTATTGCGTAGCAGTGAGGCTCAAGTACCATGGATGGGCTCTCTGACCGTGGACAATGTTTTGCAACTATTCAAATGTGTGACTTAAAGTCTAACTGTATGTTTAGTATGTAAGTCCACAGCTCAACAACCCAATGGAGGTTGAATAAAGGGAAATAAACCTATCAACGTCGAACACAAACTCAGAACACATCAATACACATTTAGCAGATATAAATGCCTCCCATAAATGTGGACTAAAATGTGGGGGGTAATAAATGCGCTAGTTTAATGGCTTGGTGCATCCGGGGGCATTTTGTTCCCTTCATAAGCGTCGTTAATGGATGTCTCCATGTGGTGCATATTTTGATGTCAGTTTCCCTTATCGTTCGCTGCAACTCCACAAACTACCCTGTTCCTCTCCCTGCTTCTTTTGTTTCTTGAGATTTCCAATTTGTTTCACAGAGGTTTTAAAAAATTCATTAGCATTTGCACAAAACACTTCTGGGAGCCTCAAATTGATTTCTTATTAATAGGTTGTTTGTAGAGATAAATTATTTTTGCACTTAGGCAATGAAAACGTAGCGAGACGGAGCTCGGGAAAAAAATATCCCTGGGTCCTAAGCTTGTACCGCTAGAGAGGAAAATGTAAATGTGTTGTTTTCGCTTGATAAGTTCATACAGTTAATATTTGCACACTGAAAGGTGTTAACTCCTACTTCTTACATCAGGGTTGCTCATAATGTCATAGCCATCTCTCCAGAGTCGCAGTAACAAATTGATGTGATGTGCATGATAGGTGCTAAAGGCTTGATTGACATTGCACTGAGAGACAAAGTGCCATAAATGTTTATGATGTGAAATAAAAGGGGATGAATAAGCCGTGTCCTTAGTTGAGAGACGTATTATCAATACCATGTTTACTGAGCTGTCAGGTGCTAATATATTACTGAGTATTTATCAGACTCAACACATTAAACTGTACTTTTTTATGTGCTGTAGTAAATACAGTGGATATTCTTTAAACTCTAATATTAAGTGTCTTGTTTACACTTACTCATTTTGAGAAAGCTGACAAATTTACTTCCCGTACGACTGGAATTTACACTATATACACAGAAAAGTATGTGGACACCCACTCAAATTAGTGAATTCAGCTATTTCAGCCACACCCGTTGCTGACAGGTGTATAAAATCGAGCACACCGTCATGCAATCTCCATAGACAAACATTGGCAGTAGAATGGCCTTACTGAAGAGCTCAGTGACTCTCAACGTGGCAACATCATAGGATGCCACCTTTCCAACAAGTCAATTCATCAAATTTCTGCCCTGCTAGCGCTACCCCAGTTTAGAAGCAACAACGGCTCAGCCACAAAGTGGTAGGCCACACAAGCTTACAGAATGAGACCGCCGAATGCTGAAGCATGTAGCGAGTGAAAATCGTCTGTCATCGGTTGCAACACTCACTACCGAGTTCCAAACTGCCTCTGGAAGCAACATCAGCACAAAAACTGTTGGTCGGAGCTTAATAAATGGGTTGCCATGGCCGAGCAGCCGCACAAAATCCTTAGATCATCATGCGCAATGCCAAGCGTTGGCTGGAGTGGTGTAAAGCTCACCGCCATTGGACTCTGAAGTGGTGGAAAATCGTTCTCTGCAGTGATTAATCACGCTTCACCATCTGGAAGTTCGATYGACGAATCTGGGTTTGGCGGGTGCCAGGACAAAGCAGCAAAGCGGGGACCAACTCCATGTTAATGCCCGTGATTTTGGAATGAGATGTTCGACCAGCAGGTGTCCACATGCTGGAAGTACACTACATTATTAAAAGTAACAGAAACATACTACCAGCAACATACTTGCAGTAATAGGGTACTGTATTCTTTAGCAGTGGCATGTAGATTTGGGGATATCATCTGCGATACCTGTCCTTCCCTCAATCACTCTCTCTATAGAAATACACCACCATTTTAAGGAACATTTGGAACACATCAGAGCACAAAAACAATGAATTCAAATTGGACCAATGGCAGAGGAAACGCAGTTCACATGATTACCGTAGTTTTGGGCGAGCTCGTTTTGCATAGCCAGCGAGAGCGGAACTACAAAGGCACCATTTCCCATTCTAATCAAGTGCTAGGGTAGTGAATGTTGTCACAAACTAAAACACAGCAGATAAGCTAAAATTGTCAGAGAGATCCAAAAAGCAAGATTCGTTTCTCAGCCAGCACCATGACACTGGTCCATTTGTCTCTATTTCAAATAGCTGTGAAGATCCCGCTAACGGGATCAAATTCAACAACATCCGGTGAAATCGGAGCGCGCCAAATTCAAAACACAAAGTCGTAATATTAAACACTCATGAAAATACAAGTGTCAAACATGATTCTTTAGCTTAGAATCTTGGTAATCTAACTGCGTTGTCAGATTGTCTGAGGACAGCGCCCCATGTCAACATATCTTTCAAACCAGCACTGGTGACACAAAATCATAAATAGCGATAAAATAAATTGCTTACTTTTGAAGATCTTCTTCTGGTTGCAATCCCAAGGGTCCCAGCTACACAATGAATGGTCATTTTGTTCGATAAAGTCCTTCTTTATATCCCAAGAATGCTGTTTAGTTGGCGCCATTGAATTCAATAATCCAGTCCTTCAACATGCATACAAAGGATTCCAAAAGGTTACCAGCAATGTTCGTCCAAACAAGTCACACAATGTCTTTTATTAATCCTCAGGTTGTCTAATATCTAAATAAACGATCATTTTCAGACGGAGATTACTATGTTCAATAGCAAACGTAAAGAACGAAGAGCGCGCCCACATTCACGCCGCAAAAATATTACCTTTGCCCTAGCGCTCAACTTGGAACGACTACAAATACTTCTTCATTTTTCTAAAAACAAGCCTAAAACCTTGTATAAAGACTGTTGACATCTAGTGGAAGCCATAGGAACTGCAATCAGGGAGGCGGAAATTATCTTAGCATTGCATTGTAAGTCATTCCAAGATCAATTTCTTTTTATTCTGGATCGATTTTCCTCGGGTTTTCGCCTGCTATATCAGTTCTGTTATACTCTGACATTATTTTAACCGTTTTAGAAACTTCAGAGTGTTTTCTATCGAATGCTACCAATTATATGCATATCCTAGCTTCTGGGCCTGAGTAACAGGTAGTTTACTTTGGGTACGTCAGACAGGCAGAAATTCAGGATACTGCACCGACCCTAGAAAGGTTCATCAATGATTGGAAGTTAGTTTCCATCCACCACCACGCTTCGTTGTTTTCTTTTTGACTTCACCCCTCATAGCTGGGCTCACTGTTGGTTTTAAGTGGGGCGTTTGGCGCTGGGCTACTTAGGATCGAATGTTAACTCCTCCCAGCTGGTGGACCAGGCCATGCAAAATGGGCTTGCCCACTTCAATAAGGGCACCTCCACTCTGTAAAAGGTATATTGACACCTTTTCTGGATACTTTCCGGACACCCAAACTAGAGTGAAGACAGAGGAACATTTTACAGGTAATAATAGTAATATCATAATAAGCAACTTACATTTTACTTTAACACACTTGAATGCGCAATGTTCTATTGTAGGCTATAGGCCCTACTCCCGGTAAGACTGATAGAATTCAAACCCCCCCCTATCCAAATTAACATGAAAATTATGCAATAGCCTATGGGATACTAACCCACTGGGCACAGACGTAAATTCAACATCTATTACATGTTGGTTCAATGTAATTTCATTGAAATGACGTGGAAACAAGAAGATGGCACCGAAGAACATGGCTGATGTTTTACATTCTCCCAACCAATTGTGCTATTTTGTTAGTTGTTTTGGATTTTGTGTAACTTATTTTTTAATTTATTGTGTACATAACGTTGCTTCTACCATCTCTTATGACCAAAAATAACTTCTGGACATGAGAACAGCGATTACTCACCACGGACTGAAATAAACTTTTTCCTTTAACGAGTCCGATGAGAAGGATATCTTGCTTTCACTGGAACAGGCCGAGATCCATGCCTTTTGCGTGAAGAAAAGACGCAGGAAAAGGGGCCGCAGATCGGGCAGCCTTCTGAGAATCTGTAGGCGAGCGAATAAACTCTCACTGCCATCCGTTCTTGCTAACATGCAATCATTGGAAAATAAAATTGATGACCTACGATTAAGGTTAATCTACCAACGGGACATCAAAAACTGTAACATCTTATGTTTTACCGAGACGTGGCTGAATGACGATACGGACAATATAGAGCTAGTGGGATTTTCCATGCACCGGCAGAACAGAGACACTGCCTCTGGTGAGACGAGGGGTGGGAGTGTGTGTTTGTCAATTACAGCTGGTGCACAATGTCTAATATTAAACTATTGAGGTATTGCTCGCCTGAGGTAGAGTACCTTATGATAAGCTGTAGACCACACTATCTATATTACCGCTCTCAACCAACTCTATAAGGCCATAAGCAAAGACGAAAATGCTCACCCAGAAGTGGCGCTCCTAGTGGTCGGGGACTTTAATGCATGCAAACTTAAATCAGTTTACCACATTTTTACCAGCATGTCACATGTGCAATCAGAGAAAAAAAAATCCTAGACCACCTTTACTCCACACACAGAGATGCATACAAAAGCTCTTCCCGCCCCCCTTCATTTGGCAAATCTGACCATAATTCTATCCTCCTGATTCTTGCTTACAAGCAAAAACTAAAGCATGAAGTACCAGTGACTCGCTCAATACGAAAGTGGTCAGATGACGCGGATGCTACACTACAGGACTGTTTTGCTAGCACAGACTGAAATATGTTCCGGGATTCATCCAATGGCAAAACCTTTAAACAGGTCAAAATTCACAAAGCCGCTGCGCCTGACAGATTACCAGGACGTGTATTTAAAGCATGCGCGGACCAACTTTCAAGTGTCTTCAATGACATTTTCAACCTCTCCCTGAGTCTGTAATACCTACATGTTTTAAGCAGACCACCATAGTCCCTGTGCCCAAGGAAGTGAAGGTAACCTGCCGAGATGATTACCGCCCCGTGGCACTCACGTCGGTAGCCATGAAGTGCTTTAAAAGGCTGGTCATGGCTCGCATCAACAGCCTCCTCCCGGACACTCTAGACCCACTCCAATTCGCATACCGCCCCAACAGATCCACAGGTGACGCAATCTCAATCGCACTCCACACTGCCCTTTCTCACCTGGACAAAAGGAACACCTATGTGAGAATGCTGTTCATTTAATACAGTTCAGGGTTCAACACCATAGTGCCCACACAGCTCATCACTAAGCTAAGGACTCTGGGACTAAACACCTCCCTCTGCAACTGGATCCTAGACTTCCTGACGGGCTGCCCCCAGGTGGTAAGAGTAGGCAACAACACGTCTGCTACGCTGATCCTTAACACTGGGGCCCCTCAGGGGTGTGTACTTTGTCCCCTCCCGTCCTCCCTGTTCACTGACGACTGCGGGGCCAAACACGACTCCAACGTCATCATTAAGTTTGCTGATGACACAACAGTGGTAGGCCTGATCACTGACAACGATGAGACGGCCTATTGGGAGGAGGTCAGAGAACTGGCAGTGTGGTGCCAGGACAACAACCTCTCCCTCAATGTGAGCAAGACAAAGGAGCTCATCGTGGACTACAGGAATAGGCGGGCGAACAGGCCCCCATTAACAATGACGGGGCTGTAGTGGAACTGGTCGAGAGTTTCAAGTTCCTTGGTGTCCACATCACCAACAAACTATAATGGTCCAAACATGCCAAGACAGTCGTGAAGAGGGCACAACAAAATATTTTCCCCCTCAGGAGACTGAAAAGATTTGGCATGGGTCCCGAGATCCTCAAAAGGTTCTACAGCTGCACCATCGAAAGCATCCTGACCGGTTGCATCACCGCCTGGTATGGCAACTGCTCGGCATCTGACCGTAAGGCGCTACAGAGGGTAGTGCGAACAGCCCAGTACATCACTGGGGCCAAGCTTCCTGCCATCCAGGACCTATACAATAGGCGTGTCAGAGGAAAGCCCATAAAATTGTCAGGGACTCCCGTCACCCAAATTCTAGACTGTTTTCTCTGCTATCGCACGGCAAGCGGTTCTGGAGCGGCAAGTGTAGGACCAAAAGGCTCCTCAACAGCTTCTACCTCCAAGCCATAAGACTGCTGAACAATTGATAAAATCGCCACCGGAAAATTTAAATTGCCCCCCCTCCCTTTTTGTACACTGCTGCTACTATCAGTTTATTGTCTATGCATAGTCACTTCACCCACACCTACATGTACAAATTACCTCAACTAACCTGTACCCCCGCACACTGACTCGGTACCGGTGCCCGCTGTATATAGCCTCGTTATTGTTATTGTTATTGTGTTACTTTTTATTATAACTTTTTATTTGAGTCTACTTGGTAAATATTTTCTTAACTCTTCTTGAACTGCACTGTTGGTTAAGGGCTTGTAAGTAAGCCATTTCATGGTAAAGTCTACACTTGTTGAATTCGGCGCATGTGACAAATAAAGTTTGATTTGATTCAACCAGTGTGTGCCCAGTGTGAAGGAAGGGAGTGGTTTGGGACACACAAGAGCAACCACGGGTTAACGTTAGATCTGATTGAATCGAGACGCTCATTTTAGGAAGAACATAAAAAGAGCTTTTGAAACACGGACATGGAGATGGTGATTGGACAAGGTTGACAGCCTAACGTGAGTAAAATGGTGCCATGCACTACGAACTGAGCTACAGCGGACCAACAAGATCATGTTGTTTGACAGTGCCCTTCTGTTTCTCTGAAAATATCCCATGGTGGCTGATACAACATCCATGGCAACAGAACACCCTATGACTTCAGTGACTTCAGTAATGTACAGAATGTGTGAGTGGGTGCTAGTAATGAAAAACATTGTTTTCCCTTTCTATTACCCAAAGCACAATGCCTGTGATATAATTGATTTGAAAAATGTATAGTACAGTTCAATCGCGTTTACAGACAATATATCCTATAGTATCCTCACTTACATCACCAAATTGGCCTGTCTTTCATTTTGGATTGAAAACAAATCCAGTTACCCATGAGCCCCTGGGCCCAGCAGTTGTGTTCTATGTGTTTTCCCTTCCTCATTCACAGATAGTGAATCAGACTGTTATAAGATCCCTTTGTTTATGTTGTAGGACATAAGACTCCAACTGCGCAGCTAGAGAAATGCAGTCATCTTCCATTTTTCCTCCATGTGTCTGGCCCTGTCCCGGTCTTGTAGGTCCCCTATCAATGCAGTAACACAAAGGAATGGTACCAGAGGGCACATGGAGATGTGGCGGCTCCGCTTGGTCAACCAAGCACAGCGGATAGAGGGAAGATAGCAAACCCCCCGGGGTGGATGAACAACCCAGCCCGATGAGGAACAACACTGTCACCTCCCCACTGGGTTATTGGTGTAGCCCTCCCTCCCTCTACAGGGCAATCCAACGCAGCTTCACCCACTGCCGTAGGACAGTTTCTCTAGACCTCCACTCAAAGTTTGCCCCCCCAACCCTAAGAACAGCCTCAATTCGTGGGGGCATGGACTCTACAAGGTGTCGAAAGTGTTCCACAGGGATGATGGCCCATGTTGACGCCAATGCTTCCCACAGTTGTGTTAAGTTGGCTGGATGTCCTTTGGGTGGTGGACCTTTCTTGATACACACGGGACACTGTTAGGCGTGAAAAACCCAGCAGCGTTGCAGTTCTTGACACAAACCGGTGCGCCTGGCGCCTACTTCCAAAAACCGTTCAAAGGTGCTTAAATATTTACCATCTGAATGGCACACATACACAATCCATGCCTCTTCCCCTTCATCTACACCAATTGAAGTGGATTTAACAAGTGACATCAATAAGGGATCATAGCTTTCATCTCGATTCACCTGGTCAGTCTACAGTATGTCATGGAAAGAGCAGGTGTTCTTAAATGTTTTGTACACTCAGTATATACTTCCATACCTTTATTTAAACTGGTACAGGGCTACCTTCATACCAGTCTTGTGAGGCTTGTGGCATCCTAGAGCAAAACATGACATATATGTGTTTGTGAGGTTCTCATCTTTCCAGAGAGGGGTCATATTCGTTGCTAGGCTAAACCGGACGCTACAGAAGTTTTTGTGAGAAGACCGAATTTCGGGATGTCTCATGGTCTGACAAACACCGCTGTGGCTCTGCTACCTTTCACCGCAGATGCGGATGGCCAACACAAGCAGCCCATGCACAAAAAAAAAGATGATATCCCTAGCTTAAACAGCAATTTTCTGAGGGGGGTGTGGACATTGACTCTAGTTTTTATTTTAATTAATACTTTTTTGCGGGGGGGGGTCATCATTTTCTCATCTTAAGCCTAAAGTTTATGGTTCACGAAGCTGTAGGCTTAGGGTGTCGCAACATTGCTATTTAGAATGCTAGCAGGCGGCAATAATAGCTGATCTATGGCTATATACAGTACTGTACAGTATTTTCGGACTCTACTCTGTTGGGGCTATCCATCACTCGTAAGGCTTACCAGTTTTCAACAAAGGGGGGGGGGGGGGGGGGGGGGGGGGGGGGGGCACTCATGAGCGCCGCTGGTTTTGGCAGTCATCAGCTTGGTTTAATGGGAGGAGGAGGGCGCGGCACTCTCAGAGGAACTGTCACTATTCTCGAGGGGAGGAAGAAGAGGAGGGACAAGGCCACCGTAATTGCCAGGCCGGGCAGTGAGGTCTCTGTCGGGTCTGGGAGGCTGCTGGTGATAGCTGCTGCCCAAGTACGCCTATAGCTTCCACCTGCCATGGTGTTTCGTCAGTCGAGGACGAGGTGGTAGCTTTGCTGATTTGGTTAAGTAATTTGGCAGGAGCTTGATCAGATAAGCACAACTTGGTCTAGCCTTTCGTTTATCCATCTTGAGCAATGCACTCATTCTCCATCCGAGTCCGACCTGATTCACCTAACTTTTTTGAACTTGATAGCCAATTAGGTGAGAAGGCCGAGGCGGCTGCCGCCGGAGCCGCTGAGAAATAGGCTAATTAGATGCATGAAAACTATTGTAGATTGGACAACACAAACACTTTGCTTGCTAAATGTGGAGGGTTACTGTCAAAAAGATTTCTTTAAGAAATTATAACATATAGGTGTGAGATGATAGGCGCATAGGCCCCCAGAGCTTATGACACTCGCCTTGCAGGTGTTCATTTTACGCCACTGGCTTCACCACCGAAGGCCTAGCACCCTCCAGTAGAATATGCAATGTTGTTGTGAAAACTAGATGGCACACATAGATATATTGTGAAATGCATAAGCTTATAAAAGATCCCCCCTTTTACAGCTACATCTGCTGGTTACAATCTATATGTGGTCAACGGCAGACGCTAGCGATTGGGTGAAAATGGAATCTGTCCAATCATGTCTTATATATATATTATTGAGAGGAATTTCAACAGTGGGGTGCCCCATAGGTCAGACAGTTCTGGGAGAGGTGGAATAATCATATGAAAACTCATATGAATACACACAGAGTTAGAATACGGGGTAATAGTTTGAAAGTGTTCTAAAAGACTCAGAGGCACTGACGGAAAAAGACAAGTACAAAGCAACAACAAAAATGTGAGAATCTGAACCATTCTATCAGAGGGAATACTTTTTTTGCCATAAGTGACATATAACTTACAGTATATTTCAGCTTAGGCAACTTAACTATCATTGTTAAATGTAACTATTTCTGACATTCTAATGAGACCATGCTGTTGTTTCTCAATGAAAGAGAAGCTTCCCACTAGGCAAAAACTAGTTGAATCAACGCTGTTTCCACGGCATTTCAACCCACAAAATCTATGTGATGACATTGAATCAATTTGGAAAACTGATTGGATTTGGAAAAAGTCATCAACGGAAAAGCATTTAGTATTTTTTTCACCCAACTTTAAACCTAAGTCTAATTCACGTTAGTTGACAACTCAACCAAATGTAAATCAAAACTAGACTTGACATCTGTGCCCAGTAGGCTGGCAGGGAGATGCAACCCATATTTGACTAACCATATTTTCATTTTACTGCTATAACCATATTGACAGGGCGACAGAACCTGATCCTTGGGGTAAGAGAAGAGTCGTTTTCACTGTAAGGATTGATGGACTCCATATTGGGAGCTAATGATCTCCTTCTGGCACTGTGGAACGATAAAACCACAGCGCCGTGACTCTATGACAGTCGCTCCATGGATGTCACACTACTACCTCCGTCTATCCCCCAATAACAAACGCACCGCCACCGATTCACCTTTCGGCTTTAGTGCCTACTGTCATCCACCAATACCCAACATTGTGCATGTTTTATAAAAGTGACTTGGAATAGCAGGAACTACTTTGTCTCGATTTCTCACAATTGTATTTTATTCTAACTCAGCTCAAATAGAAAATAGTACTGGTATCTTGAGTGTTGACAAGTACTCAGTAGATTTGGTAAGAAGGCAAGGGGATAGGATTATTCGTAGGCTTCAGGAATATAATAGAAAATATATTTGAACTGGTTGTCAGCGGTTTTACAAGGAGAACACATTGAAAGCGTTCACCCATTGTGCCGTTAGAAAAATCGCAATCAACTCTCTCAATCTGCTCACCGTTGACGTGCCAGGCTGTCACCTCGTATAAAAGTAAGGGACAATGGAAATGACTTAGATTGACAGTATCATTTTTACATTTACCAAAAGACAGGGGAATGTAGAAGTTGCTGTCACTTCGTGATATTGTCTAAGTTAGACTGTGAAAGTGTTCCGTTAGTGTCACGATGTTCGTAGTAATGATCGGACCAAGGCGCAGCGTACGTTGAGTTCCACATAATTGTTATGAAAGTGAAACTTAAGCAAATACAAAAACAAAATAAAGACCAAACGAACCGTGATGACAATGCAGTGTTAAACAGGCAACTACACAGAAACAATATCCCTTAACCCACAGGTGTAAAAAATGCTACTTAAGTATGATCCCCAATTAGAGACAACGATAGCCAGCTGCCTCTAATTGGGAATCATACCAAAAACCCCAACATAGAAAAAACAACCTAGAACCCCACATAGAAAATATAAACTAGACTAACCCCCCTACTCACGCCCTAACCTACTCTACCATAGAAAATAAAGGCTTTCTATGGTCAGGACGTGACTGTCAGTGTTGAAAATCAGAGATACAATAGTTGTCGGGATCGCAAGCTGCATACCTGAAACTAGATTTGACATATCCAACTATGGTGGGGATAATAGATGCCAGGAGGTTTTGTATAAATCAGATTTAGGTTCTGAGTTGGTGACTTTTGGGTTGTGATTTGGGGGGATAATGTAACTAAAGAAACTCGAAAGAAATGCCTGAACTCTTAAATACTCAATACCTTTTCTAACTAAATTTGCTGTAACAAATCTTTGAGGAAGGGAGATCGATATTGGACTATAAGGGATTGTGAATCATTCACTGCTCTATTTGCCTGTGAATCAAGGCAGACTCATTCTGACTTGGCAACGACAGCATGTCATCTATACCGTACCAACAAGATAATGGCATTTTTGAGTGGCTGGAAAACCTGCTTTGTCTCACTTAAGTGTTGGGTTATTGACACCAGGGGCATCATCTCTGTTTCTCTTGATGCTGGTGGCATTTGTTAGCATAACGTTTCACCGGGCTCATATTCAAAACACATAAAGAAAGCGTTTCTTATTGGACAAGTTCTCTCCCTGTTTCAGTCCGCTTTCTTTCGTTTGGTGCCTAATGAACAAAATCTAAGTGCTTTTATGACTTTATCTCATGCCCTACTCAGTTGGGTGCCTAATACCACCCACCGTATTAAAGACGGGCCGTTATTTTTATTCATTTACCATCTTGTTATCTGGGTCAATTTGTTCGTCCAAAAGCCAAAGCCCCCAGAAGGGTGAGCATAATGTCAAAGGATTTTCAAAGCTGCTAATGAGAACCTTGATGACCTCATACCTAGTCGGTAGGAATTTCGGTGGAGTACCCCACCCAGTGTCAGTGCTGGCAACACTGGCTGCAGTAA
Organism: Salvelinus sp. IW2-2015; assembly: GCF_002910315.2. Classification (NCBI taxonomy): domain Eukaryota; kingdom Metazoa; phylum Chordata; class Actinopteri; order Salmoniformes; family Salmonidae; genus Salvelinus; species Salvelinus sp. IW2-2015. The sequence continues at coordinate 2,653,618 of NW_019942514.1, read as the reverse complement.
CCCATGGGGAGGGATTAACACTCGGACAATCAGAGAGGGGGCATATTATTGTAGCCCTGGCGGAACAGAATTATCATACGGTCTGACTGCACAGAGGTGCTTGGGAAGATGGGTCACAATCGGGGATCAGTGTGAGTGGGTGTTGGGGGAAGGGGGGTATGCGAGCTCCATCAGCGTGGACTAGATATTGGTTAATCACATCTTCCCATTCCGGCTCAATTTGGCATGCTTTCTTAAACAGCCAAATGCATATCCTTGCTTCAGAGCCTGAGTTACAAGCAGTTAGATTTGGGTATGTCATTTTAGGCGAAAATGTTTAAAAAGGGATGGATCCTTAAGAGGTTACAGCCAAACTGTATACGCATTCACACATCAAGTCTTCTCTTGAATAGGGCTCGGGAATGGAACAACTGTTGAACATTTGAGCTTGTGTGCTTGTGTGTGCTTGTGTGTCACTGTGTGTGTGGGTGGGGGGTAACAATCCTTTGTCGAAGTGCTATTATTATTATTATGCGTATTATTCGTCAGTTGTGGGAATAAATAAAGATATACAGTACGTAATTAAAAAATCGTGCATATATTTTTTAAATAACTAGTTGCAGTACAACCGAGGCGAAGGAGTTCGAAATGATGTTGGCTGTGAATCTGGTTCTGTACTGTAGGTGGCACCATGCGCCCTTTTTAAAGGATGGACCCATATCATATCATATCATATATATCATATCTATATCCATATCTAATCATATATAAGGCCCTAGGATCCATGTGTACAGGGATGGTCAGCCAGTCACTGGAACGACAACCCAACTGGGGATAGGGGGAGGTTTTATTGTAATATTGTACGACAATTAGAGGTTTGTTAGTCGCAGGTCTAGTATGCTTAACAGTGCAAATATCATGGTAAAGCTATACACCCAATTATCATGGTACTTATTAATGGTAAGTTTAGAAACATATATTATGGTAAGTATAATCAAAACTTGTATCTCATTATGGTAAGTGGGGAAATAAGTATAGCTGGTTATAATTGCAATAGCTTAGCAGATAATAAGACAATACAATCAGTCTTTACTTGGCTAAAAGAGAAGGAAAATAACATCTAATTGTTTACAGAAATATATTATATATATTGTTATTTTTCCCACGGGCAAAGAAACTCAAAAGGAGTGATATTATATGCTATTGGACCATAAACAGATTTGTCTCATTAATCTATATAGTCCAAATAGTGATGATCCACGCTTCTTTAAAAATATATATAATTTATCGAGCTAACATGACTCAATTATTATGGTGAAAGATTATAATTCGGTTTTCAGTATCTCAATGGACCATAAAGGAAATCACACAACAAACCCTCATCACCCTCAAGCAGTTAAGGAAATTAATAATATTATGGATATATTGGAACTAGTGGATATATGGAGGCTTAAATATCCTGAGCTAGTGAGATATACATGACGGAGGCTCAAGCAAGCTAGTGATCTTGACTACTTTCTTATGTCATTTTTCGCTGGCACCAAAAGTTAAGAGTGTTGGAAGACAGAACGTGGTCGGACCATCAAATAATTGGTATACACATTACTCTTACAGAATTTCCGTGAGGAAAAGGATTTTAGAACTGTAACTCAGTTTTCAACAATTCCTGACATTTAATCCTTGTAAAAATTCCCTGTTGTAGGTCAGTTAGGATCACCACTATATTTTAAGAATGTGAAATGTCAATAATAGTAGAGAGAATTATTTATTTCAGCTTTTATTTCTTTACTCACATTCCCAGTGGGTCAGAATGTCACTCCCTGACCTTAGAGAGCCTTTTTATGTCTCTATTTGGTTTGGTCAGGGTGTGATTTGGGGTGGGCATTCTATGTTTTGTTTTCTATGTTTCTATATTTCTATGTTTTGGCCGGGTATGGTTCTCAATCAGGGACAGCTGTCTATCGTTGTCTCTGATTGGGAACCATACTTAGGTAGCCCATTTTTCCCTCCTTTCAGTGTGGGTAGTTAACTTCGTTTGTGGCCCTAATGCCCTGTAAGCTTCACGGTTGTTTCTTTAGTTTGTTGTTTTGTTGGCAACATTTTAAATAAAAAGGAAAATGTACGCTCACCACGCTGCACCTTGGTCTTCTTCCAGCACAGACGTTTACATAAACAATAAAGTCAATGCTAATTGAGTGTAACTTGGGTCAAACATTTTGGGTAGTCTTCCACAAGCGTCCCACAATAAGTTGGGTGGATTTTGGCCCATTCCTCCTGACAGAGCTGGTGTAACTGAGTCAGGTTTGTAGGCCTCCTTGCTCGCACACACTTTTTCAGGTCTGCCCACAAATTTTCTATAGGATTGAGGTCAGGGATTTGTGAAGGCCACTCCAATACCTTGACTTTATTGTCCTTAAGCCAATTTGCCACAACTTTGGAAGTATGCTTGGGGTCATTTGGAAGACCCAAGCTTTAACTTCCTGACTGATGTCTTGAGATGTTGCTTCAATATATCCACATAATTGTCCCTCCTCATGATGCCATCTATTTTGTGAAGTGCACCAGTCCCTCCTGCAGCAAAGCACCCCCACAGCATGATGCTGCCACCCCGTGCTTCAGGGTTGGGATTGTGTTCTTCGGCTTGCAAGCCTCCCCCTTTTTCCTCCAAACATAACGATGGTCATTATGACCAAACAATTATATTTTTGTTTCATCAGACCAGAGGACATTTCTCTAAAAAGTACAATCTTTGTCCCCATGTGCAGTTGCAAACCGTAGTCTAGCTTTTTTATGGCGGTTTTGGAGCAGTGGCTTCTTCCTTGCTGAGCGGTCTTTCAGGTTATGTCGATATAGGACTCGTTTTATTGTGGCTATAGATACTTTTGTACCTGTTTCCTCCAGTATGTTCACAAGGTCCTTTGCTGTTGTTATGAGATTGATTTGCACTTTTTGCACCAAGTACATTCATCTCCAGGAGACCGAACACGTCTCCTTCCTGAGCGATATGACGGCTGTGTGGTCCCATGGTGTTTATACTTGCATACTATTGTTTGTGCAGATGAACGTGGTACCTTCAGGCGGTTCAAGGATGAACCAGACTTGTGGAGGTCTACTTTTTTTTTCTGAAGTCTTGCCTGATTTATTTTGATTTTCCCATGATTTCAAACAAAGAGGCAGTGAGTTTGAAGGTAGGCCTTGAAATACATCCACAGGTACACCTCCAATTGACTAAAATCATGTAAATTAGCCTATCAGAAGCTTCTAAAGCCATGACGTAATTTTCTGGAATTTTCCAAGCTGTTTAAAGGCACAGTCAACTCAGTGTATGTAAACTTCTGATCCACTGGAATTGTGATATAGTGAATTATAAGTGGAATTATCTGTCTGTAAACAATTGTTGGAAAAATGACTTGTGTCATGCACAAAGTAGATGTCCTAACCAACTTGCCAAAACTATAGTTTGTTAACAAGAAATGCGTGGAGTGGTTGAAAAACGAGCTTTAATGACTAAGAGTATGTAAACTTCCGACTTCAACTGTAGGTACAGCAGATCTCCTTATTGTATGGGACACTTTTAAATGTGCCTTTAGAGGCCATGTAATTCCATACTCATCTTTAAAATAAAACAATTTAGTCAAAAAGGAAATAGAGGAACAAACAATACAGATGGATTGTAAATGCAAACTGTAACAGAGGCACATAATTAGTAAGAGGAAAAACTCAAAATGGAGGAATTATTGACAAAAGATCAAGTGTATTATATTATAAAAAATAAGGCGACCTCAATGGAATACGGGGAAAATGCCTCAAATCATTTTTTAAATATTAATTGAAATGATACCAAAAAGAATTTACAGAAACTTGTTACAAATGACAGAGTCATCCATGATTCACCCAACTATATTTTGAAAAAGGAAGCAAAGTACTTTAAGCATATGTTTTAATTTCAGTCTCCTCCATTTCCATTAACTGTCATGCCCTGATCTGTTTCACCTGTCTTGGAGATTGTCTCCACCCACCTCCAGGTGTCTCCTGTTTTCCCTATTAGTCCCCAGTGTATTTACCCCTGTGTTTCCTGTCTCTCTGTGCCAGTTTGTCTTGTTTTACCAAGTCAACCAGCAGTTCTGCTAGCTCCTATTTTTCCCAGTCTCTGTTTTTTTCTTAGCCCTCCTGGTTTTGACCCGTGCCTGTCCTGACGCCGAATCCGCCTGCCTGACCACACTGCCTGTTCTAACCTCAAGCCTGCCTATCCCCTTGTACTGTTTGGACTCGGACCTGTTCACTGAACCCCTGCCTGTCCTGACCTCGAGCCTGCCTATCGCCTGGTGCTGTTTGGACTCTGACCTGGTTTATGAACTCACCTGTCCCCTACCTGCCTTTTGGTTTAATAAATATCAGATCTCAACCATCTGCCTCCTGTGTCTGCATTTGGGTCTCGCCTTGTGCCCGTACATGAACTCAAGTTAATTGTAAGAATTTATTATATTAATAGTGTAAAACTAACAGCTATACAGAAAGCTCATGTGAAAGCCTAAATAGAGAGGAGGAACGTCTAGATGCAATTACAGCCTTCAAGTCCGGGATAACTCCAGGGCTGGATGGCATACCAGTTGAGCTATATCAAATATATTTTAGATGTACTCGAAGGTACGTTATTAACATGTTTTAACCACTCCTATTAAAATGGAAGACTATCAGATACTCAGCAAGAAGGTCTGATTTCACTATTACTGAAACAGGAGTCAGGTGGTAAATATAAAGATCCAGTCCACCAAAAAAAACTGGTGACCCCTTAGACTTCAGTGTTGTGATGACCTCAACCCATCGAACACCCTCAGGAAGAATTGGAAATTGAGCTCAGGTCCATCCTGTTTCCTTTGATAATCCTTGAGATTTTTCTACATCTTGGAGTCCATTTGTGGTAAATTCAATTGATTGGACAATATTCGGAAAAGCACACACCGGTCTATATAAGGTCCCACAGTTGACAGTGCACGTCAGAGCAAAAAACAAGCCATGAGGTCGAAGGAATTGTCCGTAGTGCTCCAAGACAGAATTGTGTCAAGGCATAGATCTGGGGAAGGGTTCCAAAACATTTCTGCAGCGTTGAAGGTCCCCAAGAACACAGTGGCCATCATTCTTAAATGGAAGAAGTTTGGAACCACCAAGACTCTTCCTTGAACTGGCCGCCCGGCCAAACTAAGCAATCGGGGGAGAAGGGACTTGGTCAGGGAGGTGCCCAAGAACCTGATAATCACTGACAGAGCTCCAGAGTTCCTCTGTGGACATGGGAGAACCTTCCAGAAGGACAACCGTGTCTTTAGCACTCCACCAATCAGGCCTTTATGGTAGACTGGCCAGACGGAAGCCACTCCTCAGCAAAAGGCACATGACAGCCTGCTTGGAGTTTGCCAAAAGGAACCTGAAGGACTCTCAAACCATGAGAAACAAGATTCTGGACTATTTGCATTGTGTGCCCCCCCCAACCCCTCTTTTTATGCTGCTGCTACTCTCTGTTTATCATATATGCATAGTCACTTTAACTATACATTCATGTACATACTACCTCAATTAGGCCGACCAACCTTTGCTCCCGCACATTGGCTAACCGGGCTATCTGCATTGTGTCCCGCCACCCACCACCCGCCAACCCCTCTTTTACGCTACTGCTACTCTCTGTTCATCATATATTTATAGTCACTTTAACCATATCTACATGTACATACTACCTCAATCAGCCTGACTAACCGGTGTCTGTATGTAGTCTCGCTATTTTTATACCCTCGCTACTGTATATAGCCTGTCTTTTTACTGTTGTTTTATTTCTTAACTTACCTATTGTTCACCTAACACCTTTTTTGCACTATTGGTTAGAGCCTGTAAGTAAGCATTTCACCTTTGTATTCGGCGCACGTGACAAATAAACTTTGATTTGATTCATTACCGCAAAAATGAAGGAGGCAAGTGGAAATGGGAGAAGGTAAGGAGCTTGTCTTTCGGCCCCGCATTGTAGTATCTGGGATCTACATCTGTTTATATTAGTTACTATGCTGTTACTAAGCGGTGATGTATTACGACAGTGTTACGTTACTACACCTAATAGGAAATGCACATGCGCACTAGTGTGCCCGGGAACTGTAGAGCACGAGAGGTTTTGACTAAACGAAAACTAACTGTACTCCCGTCTCCTGCCTGGTCATTTCTCCACAACACAAATATTGGCAAAAAGAAATTGTAAAACGTAAAAAAGTATACAATATTCATTTAAGGACCAAAAAATTGACAGCTGCACCTTGCAGTTTGCAAAATAGTTGAGGAGATTTTCGATTTACCGATTCCATGGCACATAAAATGGTATAGGAGTGGAACAGAAAACCAGTCAGTATCTGGTGTGACCACTATAGCCTCATGCAGCACGACACATCTCCTTTGAATAGAGTTGATCAGGCTGTTGATTGTGGCCTGTTGAATGTTATCCCACTCCTCTTCAATGGCTGTGCGAAGTTGCTGGATATTGGCAGGAACTGGAACACGCTGTCATACACGTCCATCCAGAGTATCCCAAACAGGCTCAATGGGTGACATATCTGACCATGGAAGAACTGGGACATTTTCAGCTTCCAGGAATTATGTACAGATCTTTGTGACATGGGGCTGTGCATTGTCATGCTGAAACATGAGGTGATGGCGACAGATGAATGGCACAACAATGGGCCTCAGGATCTCGTCACGGTATCTCTGTGCATTCAAATTGCCATACATAAAATGCAATTGTGTTTGTTGTCCATAGCTTATGCCTGCCTATACTATAACCCCACTGCCACCATGGGGCACTCTGTTCACAACGTTGACATCAGCAAACCACTTGCCCACCCAACACCATACACGTGGTCTGCGGTTGTGAGGCCGGTTGGACGTACTGCCAAATTATTTAAAATTACGTTGGAGGCGGCTATGGTAGAAAAATTAACATTGCTTTCTCTGGAAACAACTCTGGTGGACATTGCAGCATGCTGGAAGTCAGCATGCCTATTGCACACTCCCTCAACTTGAGACATCTGTGGCATTGTGTTGTGACAAAACTGCACATTTTAGAGTGTCATTTTATTGTCCACACCTGTGTAATGATCATGCTGTTTAATCAGCTTATTGATATGCCACACCTGTCAAGGTGGATGGATTCTCTTGGCAAAGGAGAAAGGCTCACTAACAGGGACGTAAGCAAAATTGTGCAGAAAATGAGCGCTTTTTAGGCGTATGGACATTTTCTGGGATCTTTAATTTCAGCTCAACAAACATGGGACCAAGACCCTTACACGTTGCGTTTATATTTCTGTTCAGTGTACAATGATCAGCCTCCTCCCACGTCTCCAATTTTAAACCAATTCCAGGTCATTTCCTCCTCCTCTGTTGAAAAATGGAAGTGAAGTGTGGCTCTAGCTAGCGTACCTCCTTCTTTCTATCACTGGTTTACCAACACAGAGGTGGGCTAGGTTAACCCCCCCCCTCAGCGTTTGCCTGTCTTAGCCACTTTGTACACTGCATGTCAAATCAAAGTGATGGGGCTTCCGTGAAAAAGGGCATTCTATGTAAAACACTTCATGAATGCATGAATAGAGAAACAACAGGGAATCTCTTTATGCTAAACATTTTCCCACAGCAACCGTCTCCCTTTGTTGTAATTTCCTCTCGCTTCCCCTCTTTTGACACTAACCTCCTCCCGCTAGAGTCTCCCTCCTTTGTATACGGCAGCAAAGCACCTTTCTGACAGCTAGATTATTTGGGGTTCTTTTCTCCCCATCTCTTCCCACCAATCTCTTTCCCTCACACACTTTTGCTATTCATTTGTCGCGTTTGCTCCTCATATCCTCTCTCTGCCGATCTCTGACTGTGCTCGTTGGTGTTGAAGACAGGATGCTAATATTGCCTACTTATCCCCACTGGGTGGGATAAGGGCATCAATCACTCAGAGATGCAGTGGGAAACGGACATCTTTGTTTCTCCTCTAAGAGACAGACAGCACAGACTGCCCCAGTATCCCCCGCCTCTCTCTCCCTTAGATGGTCTGCCATTATGGAGTCTCTGATGACCACCTTCTCACTGCCCAGCTAGCATATTTGGTTCCTTGGAAGTTGTGGGAACGTGTTTTTTTGGTTTCACACTGGTTGTGGGAACAAAGCCATACATTTCCTGACTGGTAAAACAGAAAGTTCCCTTTCAGTCAGTTAACTTCGGTACAACATACTATGCTGAGTCTAACTCTCGCGACTTCGGTAGAAGGATCTACCGTCACGCCTGACAAGGCCAATGAAATCCGCGCCTCTCTGGAAGCCCCACCTTCCACAGGTGATAAGTATGAGGCTCAGATTCATTCCGTCAATTATTCCACTCTTCACCTCGGTGTGAACAGGAACGATTCACGCTACTAAAACAAACTATTGAAAAATGTGTTTGTCTTACTTTGCGCCAACTAAACTGTCCCATAGTGGTAGAGTGCGCTCACCCCCTGGACATTGTGTGCTGAAGTTTGTACTTGTTCTCACAAGTTTCCTAATCAAACAATGAGTTATTCTTCAATTTGCTAGCGGAATGAGTAAGATGGCGAAGTAAGCAACCAAACAACGATGGCTATACCGGGTTCGGGGTCAAGATCATACTCCCAGGCATGCGGTTATAGTCCCAGTCATGCGGTTATAGTGTTTCTCTGAAAGACACTCACGATTTATGTTGTCATGACATTGCCCTGTTGGGTGAGGTTTATGACCCCCCATAAATACCTTTCCCCCTTTCCTCTCCACTCTACAGAATGGACTCTTGGAAAACCCTTTGTTAACATAGAGAATGTATGGTAACATCAAAAGGTTGGGGAATGGAACAATATTTCCCTTTCTCAACCAGTTGATAGTGTCCGTTGGTACTTAAAGATTATGATGTCAGATCAGTTGGTGTCTTGGACATTATATCTGATGATAGGATGACAAATTGTATCTTGAAAAGTCTACACATTCTCATCATCAGATTCACATGGAATTGTTGTGCAATTTAAATGTTTAAATATGAAACTATTTGAAAAGATTAAATGTAATTTTAGCCTCCTAAATAAGAGAATTGTTTTATAGTAAAACGTAGGCCCAGTCGGTGGCCACACCCAAGTGAACAGACATTGGTTGAGAACTATGAAACTTCTCTCCCCCAGTACAAAAGCCCGTTGACGGAGTCAACCTCAGTTCCCGATGACGTGAGGACTGGTGTATGTACGTTTTAAAAGGGCTAATTTCAACTACATCCAAACGAAATTAACATTGAGTTCCAGAAATGTTAGGACTGCTGTCCTAACGTTAAAAGGTCGAAGTTCAACGTGGAGGTGACGATCACCACGCTGGAATGATGAATTTCGACTAGACCAGCCAGAATATAGTGCGAGCTGATTATGGCAACTTGGTATGAACTTTGAACGATTATTCACTAAAGAAGAATTGATTCCTCCTAGACGTCGAGTTACAGCTGCAGCTGTAAACGTACGTGGCCTAGGAAAGGACAGACAATCTCCTAAGAACGACAAGGTACTTTAACGTATCCGCTCTACAACACTACGACCAGAAAGATTCTTCAAAGGACAATGGCGATCTCTGCTGGGCAAACCAGTCTTCCAACTTCGACCCATCTATCGAAGCGCAGCTCAGAGTAAATATATATCTCGCATTTGCCATTTCCAAATGGGCGGTTATTAGAATGCATAAGATTCTGTATTTACGGTAGCATAGCTTCTCAAGGTCCGACAGAGACCCAATCCCTTTGTCCCTCAGTCTTCCCGCTCTTTCATTCAAACCCAACACCCTTCCTTTGTGTCACCAGACATCATATTGGGTTAGCCCACTAGGGGCTTTCATGACATGATTCGTAATCGATGTATGATCTATCCTGTGTATATGTATGTAATTCTGTGTGATTATTTAGGTATTTAGTAAATAAATAATTAAGCCAATTTGTATATTGCTGATTCAACTTGTTAGCTAGGGTTTGTGTAGATAACCAAGTACTTATGGCAATCAGAATGAGACCGATCGAGGTGACGATTAATAATTGACTATTGATATAAAAGATCTTCAGATCTCTAATAGAGTGGATTCAGGAGCGCTCTATATAACTGAATGCTTCCGTGGTGCCCCAGGTTATTAATGGTTTAATTGTTGCATGATTTAATTCAATCACATAATCAATTAAACGTTAGGGAATCGATTTGATAAAATAGCATGTCATAAATTAATCATAGTCAGAGACACGACAATGTGTTGTTTGTCTAGGCTTGGAACATGCTCATGCGGCCCTCGCTCTAACCAGTCATTGTGTGCATTGCAGGAAAACTCTCTGGAAAGACGTGTAGCATTCTTGAGGATTCACTACCTCAACTGGGACCGAGGTACAGGAAGCGAAGAGAGAATTGGGGCTGTGGTCAGAACAGGTGGAACTAATGTCCCAACAAGGGGACAGTGAGACAGACGGCTGGTTACGTACAGGGCCCAGGTTTGGATGACAACTTGGTGTCTCTGGACGGCTCCAGGGGTTTCTCGGGTGACGAAGAAGACTTAGTTCCAGGACAGCCACCACCTCACGCTACTGTAGTAGCAGGGGAAAACCTAGTATCCATCATCGAACTGTGCCGAAGTGCGGCTATGCGTTTGGAGGTGAAGTGGCCATATTCACCCCCACGGCAGAAGTAGTCAAGGTTCAGTGGGAAGTACATGGCCACCACAGTCAAGCACCACCTAACCCTGTTTACGGATTTGACCCGTACGAACACACAGGTGTGATCATTCTACACTGGTCCCTGCAGTGTATGTTCAAACCAGTGTGATTAGAACACTTATTTAGAACGTCGAGTTACGATTGACGCAACAGTCAGCATTTGAACTGGCCACAGTTTTTCACAGAAACATTTTGAACAAATAGTCTTTATAACGTTATGTCCTCAATGTGAGCAGTTMAATTGGGGTTGCAATGTTCAGACATTCACAGAAGTAGCGACAGCGTAACACAATTCTCATCCAAACCGGAAAATGTAGGCTACATTAGTCATAGCACTAACTGAGGATAGATTGACCTAAAACAAGTGGTCATATTTAGCTAACTCTCGGCTGACAGAAACCATAATATGATTAGCTAATAGCAATTACTATTTAAATTCATCACATCACGGGTGACCTCACCAGTGATCGAAATAATTGAGTAAAACACTTTCTAAAAATCTAAAGTAATCTGAAGATGGGTAGTTTGTGCTCGCCGCCATTTATTTTTTTCTCTCGCATCATCAAAAATATGAGAAGTTACAATGAGTTGGGTCTGTTTGCATGTTGAAGGGGTGTGTCATCTACAGTACCATCATTCACTTCCGGAAGTTTACTCGAAAGACGAGTGAACCATCCCTTCACCTCATTTTGTTATAACATCTTTGGTCTGAAAGACGTTTACGTGACAACCAGATTGCTTGTATGACGTCTACAAACACGGTGCCACACATAGCTGGCAATTGTCTTAGCATTAGCTCATCTTAATCAGTACAACTTCAAAAAAGTATTTTTACACACAGTACAGTGGGAGAACAGTATTTGATACACTGCCGATTTTGGAGTTTTCCTACTTACACAGCATGTAGAGGTCTGTAATTTTATCATAGGTACACTTCAACTGTGAGAGGCGGAATCTAAAACAAAAATCCAGAAATCACATTGTATATTTAAGTAATTAATTGCATTTTATTGCATGACATAAGTATTTGATACGAAGTGTACCTATGATCAAAATGACAGACCTCTAATGCTTTGTAAGTAGGAAAACCTGCAAAATCGGCAGTGTATCAAATACTTGTTCTCCCACTGCATGTGTCCATTACAATCTATGCAAGAATCGGAATGCATTTTGTGACCAAAACTTGAAATAAAATAGTAAATACATTATGCTCTATACATACGGCGTGCTACAGTAGAAACAACACGATATATAGAAACTATAATAACTGTATAAGGCACCACTTTGATAGGAATGCACACATGTCCAAAGTTATTATAGTAGTGAAGGCGATGCTGGCACCTGCCAGAAAATGTGCCAGGAGGAAAACGTTTGGCTTGGCTTGTCTTGTCGAAGAGGAACTTTGTCCAACTCACTAATGCCTCAAATGTAAATTGTCCGCAACAGTGAAATGGACTACTTCTGTCACGTTCCTGACCTGTTTTCCTTTGTTTTGTATTTATTTTAAATTGGTCAGCGGCGTGAGTTGGGTGGGTTGTCTATGGTTGATTTTCTATGTTGGGATTTTGTGTTCGGCCTGGTATGATTCTCAATCAGAGACAGCTGTCAATCTGTTGTCCCTGATTGAGAATCATACTTAGGCAGCCAGGGTTTCACTTGTGTTTGTGGGTGTTGTTCCTGTGAGGTTTTGTGTGCCACACAGGACGGTTTCGGTTTTGTCACGTTGGTTTTTATTTATTTTGAAGTGTTTTGTGACTTTCATTAAAAGAATGAACACTAACCACTCGCGTTTGGTCCACACCTTCTGTCGCGAGGTCAGCCGTAACAACTTCTATGTGAATTAATAAGGAGGCGGAACACACTTCAATTCAAACGTGTGAAATCAACTTGTTCGAAAATAATTTGAAAATGACAAATTCAAACATAGCCTATAGATAATTAGCAGGCAGCGTACCTTGGTTTGAGGGCAGCGTGGGTTAACTGTCCTGTTGCGTAACAATCACATTTTGGAACAGTGAGTGCATTCTGACATCACGTGCATAAAACAATTCACACTGGGGGTGACCGGTAGAGATATTTGGAACTCACAGGTGAAAAGGTTAATCTAAGAATTGACAACAACCTGGTACAACCCGCATTCAGCTGATGCTGCATGGGTGTGCCCKATCGATCTGTATGGGATGGAGGTMYCAGGGCTAACTCACACCTCCAGTGGAAGGCAAGTTGGCTGGCTACCTAGCTCCATTGGTTAATAAGGGCATGGCTAATGCGAATCCTACACTCCCTAACAAGCACCGTCACTTTTTGGCTGCTCTGCTGGAGAAGGTGTATTGTGCAGAGCAGGTGGCTGCGCGATCCCTGTCGTCTAACTATGCTGCAGCTCTACCAGACCGAGTTGCTGTAGYAACTGGGCACAGCTTTGGCCACACAGAGCTCCTGGATGAGATCTGTGTTACTGGCGAGTTCATTCTACACATGTCTCGGTGCTCGGAATAAACATGGCATCTACTGTGATGGCACAGCGTCATCTTTGGTTGACGCTTTCGCAGGTGCCGGAGAGGGTGTTACGTTCCCCTGCAAGAAAACCAAACATGGTCGCTCAAACAGAAGGGGGATTGAACAGAGTCACTGACAACAAGCAAAATTAATCCGGTGCGGTTTTAGGAGGGGTTCTGAAAGACACTCATGGCGGTGTCCACTGAAAATTGACTAACAACAACAGAGACCTAAAAGACACTCACCATTAGCGCCCACTAAATTTGCCCAATAAAATAAAATTTGCCCAATAAATTTGCCCAATAAAAATGTAAACCCCACACCAAACTTAGACAGGAAGCATTCCAAAAAGTGGCGCAAAATGAAAACAGGGAAGATCAGATGAAGAATGTTTTTTCTAGACATCAAATAAGGAGCGCCAACTCAAGGTGTTTACCCTCCACATCTCTCAAGACAAGTGGAGCACTTGGCCAGCCTCTCTTAAAAATAATCTGGGCCAGCACAGGTGAAACACCTTCAGATAAACGAGATGGACAAGCCAGCTCAAGTGGTAAACATACTGCCTATTGAGTTGAAACCAATCCGTGCACCCCACGTGCTAACGTCCAACTTTGAAATATAAATGAAAAAACCAAAGCCTGTAACAGACAGATAGATGTACCTCAATGAGCTGATTTCTCTCATGGAGTTGTTCAGCTCAGCCCTAGAGGGTTTCAAGAGTGTTGTGTATTCCTCATGTGAGTTCAAATAAAGCAAATAGGCCCTCCACATTCAGACAGAAGATTGTCAAGTTTGGTGGAGAGAAAAAAGGGGGGGTGTTATGGTGCTTTATGGGAGACTCGCTGCCTGAGCCGACCAGTGTCGCCCTGGGTACTGCAAAGAGAAACGTCAGAGTATAGGCTACAATTCATTGTAGGCCCCTCACGTTTTTGCGGAGTCATCACGTCAACTGTTCCCCTGGCCTCAGTGGCAGTACTAAGGGAGGAAATATACTCTCTGCTCCAGAAACAGGCAATACGAGTGGTTCATCTGCCCGAAGCCCAGGACGGCTGGTACAGCTGGTATTTCCTGGTTCCGAAAAGGGACAGGGGTTTATGTCCCATTCTAGACATGCATCCCCTAAACAAACATCTCAGAGTTTGCAAATGCAAGATGCTCACAAATCAGCGGCTGATATAGTCCGTGCGTCCCGGCAATTGGTTCACAACCATCGACCTAAAGGATGCGTACTTTCATGTGCCTATGTTCCCGCTCTTTCATTCAAAACCCAACACCCTTCCTTTGTGTCACCAGACATCATATTGGGTTAGCCCACTAGGGGCTTTCATGACATGATTCGTAATCGATGTATGATCTATCCTGTGTATATGTATGTAATTCTGTGTGATTATTTAGGTATTTAGTAAATAAATAATTAAGCCAATTTGTATATTGCTGATTCAACTTGTTAGCTAGGGTTTGTGTAGATAACCAAGTACTTATGGCAATCAGAATGGAGACCGATCGAGGTGACGATTAATAATTGACTATTGATATAAAGAGATCTTCAGATCTCTAATAGAGTGGATTCAGGAGCGCTCTATATAACTGAATGCTTCCGTGGTGCCCCAGGTTATTAATGGTTTAATTGTTGCATGACTTTAATTCAATCACATAATCAATTAAAACGTTAGGGAATCGATTTGATAAAATAGCATGTCATAAATTAATCATAGTCAGAGACACGACAATGTGTTGTTTTGTCTAGGCTTGGAACATGCTCATGCGGCCCTCGCTCTAACCAGTCATTGTGTGCATTGCAGGAAAACTCTCTGGAAAGACGTGTAGCATTCTTGAGATTCACTACCTCACACTGGGACCGAGGTACAGGAAGCGAAGAGAGAATTGGGGCTGTGGTCAGAACAGGTGGACTAATGTCCCAACAAGGGGACAGTGAGACAGACGCTGGTTACGTACAGGGCCAGGTTTGGATGACAACTTGGTGTCTCTGGACGGCTCCAGGGGTTTCTCGGGTGACGAAGAAGACTTAGTTCCAGGACAGCCACCACCTCACGCTACTTGTAGTAGCAGGGGAAAACCTAGTATCCATCATCGAACTGTGCCGAAAGTGCGGCTATGCGTTTGGAGGTAAGTGGCCATATTCACCCCCACGGCCAGAAGTAGTCAAGGTTCAGTGGGAAGTACATGGCCACCACAGTCAAGCACCACTAACCCTGTTTACGGATTTGACCCGTACGAACACACAGTGGTGATCATTCACACTGGTCCCTGCAGTGTATGTTCAAACCAGTGTGATTAGAACACTTATTTAGAACGTCGAGTTACGATTGACGCAACAGTCAGCATTTGAACTGGCCACAGTTTTTACAGAAACATTTTGAACAAATAGTCTTTATAACGTTATGTCCTCAATGTGAGCAGTTGAATTGGGGTTGCAATGTTCAGACATTCACAGAAGTAGCGACAGCGTAACACAATTCTCATCCAAACCGGAAAATGTAGGCTACATTAGTCATAGCACTAACTGAGGATAGATTGACCTAAAACAAGTGGTCATATTTAGCTAACTCTCGCTGACAGAACCATAATATTGATTAGCTAATAGCAATTACTTTTAAAATTCATCACATCACGGGTGACCTCACCAGTGATCGAAATAATTGGAGTAAAACACTTTCTAAAAATCTAAAGTAATCTGAAGATGGGTAGTTTGTGCTCGCCGCATTTTTTTTTTTTACAAGATGAGTTGGGTCTGTTTGCATGTTGAAGGGGGTGTGTCATCTACAGTACCATCATTCACTTCCGGAGGTTTACTCGAAAGACGAGTGAACCATCCCTTCACCTCATTTTGTTATACATCTTTGGTTCGAAAGACGTTTACTTGACAACCAGATTGCATTGTATGAACGTCTACAAACACGGTGCCACACATAGCTGGCAATTGTCTTAGCATTAGCTCATCTTAATCAGTACAACCTTCAAAAAAGTATTTTAACACACATATGTGTCCATTACAATCTATGCAAGAATCGGATGCATGATTTGTCACCAGTACTTGAAAATAAATAGTAAATACATTATGCTCCATACATACGGCGTGCTACAGTAGAACAACACGATAATATAGAAACTATAATAACGTAATAAGGCACCCACTTTGATAGGAATGCACACATGTCCAAAGTTATTAGTAGTAGTGAAGGCGATGCTGGCACCTGCCAGAAAATGTGCCAGGGAGGAAAACGTTTGGCTTGGCTTGTCTTGTCGAAGAGGGAACTTTGTCAAAACTCACTAATGCCTCAAATGTAAATTGTCCGCAACAGTGAAATGGACTACTTCTATGTGAATTAATAAGGAGGCGGAACACACTTCAATTCAAACGGTTGTTTGAAAATAAAACTTGTTCGAAAATAATTTGAAAATGACAAATTCAAACATAGCCTATAGATAATTAGCAGGCAGCGTACCTTGGTTTGGAGGGCAGCGTGGGTTAACTGTCCTGTTGCGTAACAATCACATTTTGGAAC
This sequence comes from Salvelinus sp. IW2-2015, assembly GCF_002910315.2. NCBI lineage: Eukaryota > Metazoa > Chordata > Actinopteri > Salmoniformes > Salmonidae > Salvelinus > Salvelinus sp. IW2-2015. Next base: position 2,636,870 of record NW_019942514.1, on the reverse strand, counting down.
AGTGAGTGCATTCTGACATCACGTGCATAAAACAATTCACACTGGGGGTGACCGGTAGAGATATTTGGAACTCACAGGTGAAAAGGTTAACTCTAAGAATTGACAACAACCTGGTACAACCCGCATTCAGCTGATGCTGCATGGGTGTGCCCATCGATCTGTATGGGATGGAGGTGGCAGGGCTAACTCACACCTCCAGTGGAAGGCCAAGTTGGCTGG